>NC_053024.1:607646011-607666086 GCF_003073215.2 Triticum urartu
CTGTGCCGGGGGAGGAGCCCTCGACTCTCCGTCAGTCGCCTCGGAGTCCAGGCCCTTTCCCGCTCCCCTCCTTCCTCCTCTTGCTGGAGTCGTCGGAGGGCACGTCCACCGGTTCCTCGGGAGTTTCCATGGGCACGGGCCCATCCCCGTTGAAGACGGGCATGGACTCCACTACCTGCTCCCAGTCGTCGCGGAGGAACAAGGGCGTAGGAGCGCCCGCCAACCTCGCCACATCGCCCCCGACCAGAGATTGGAGGACCGCAGCCAGATCTCCGTCGGCTAAGGCCGCGGGGCTCGGACGGGGCCTCCACATCGAAGTGAGTACTGCCGAAGCGGAGCCAGCTGGTGCTCCAGGAATTCCCTCAGCAGCGACGCGCCGGTCAGCTTCGCCGCCGCCATATTGGCCGGCCTCAGATCCGCGTCCATCTTCTCCAACATCAGCTTCGCGCGGGGGTCCGTGAGCTCCGCTCGACCCCAATTGCTGGAGCTCGTGGGCTGCTCCGTGGGCAAGATCAGCCGAGGTGGATGCGCCCAGCATCCACCAAGACCCACTTGCTCCTGAAGCCCTCAATCCTTTTCCCGGGGTTCGAAATGGCAATGGCGCCACCGTACGCGACGAAGCTCGCGCACGCGGAAGCAGTACCACGAGAGGTCCGGAGGTAGAAGTAGTGGCGCAGCAAGGCCACTGAGGGCTGCACCCCTACGTGAGCCTCGCAGTAATAGGCGAAGATTGCCAGGAGAAGGACGGAGTTGGGGTGGAGATGCAGGGCTTGTAGCTTATAGTGGCGGAGGACAGAGAAGAAGAACTCGGAGAAGGGAGGCACCAGGCCAGCAGCAATGGCACTTACGAAGAGCGGATAGAAGGTGCTCCCTTGACCCTCAGGGGTGGCGGAGCCGGCTTTAAACACCTTCGCCCCGTTGATGCCCCGTGCCGTCGCCATCCGGCGCAACCGGGCAAGGCTCGCCTCCGACACGTTCGGCGGGTCCAGGGCAGACGAGTACCAAGCTACGGCCGGGGGCTGACGAGGCGCCATGGCTTCCTAGGTCACACGGTCGGAGTGGATCTGGAAATTTTGGAGGAAGGAAGGAGAGGCGCAAGAAAGGGGATCTGAGCAGCAACCGGGGAAAGCAAGAAGCAAAGCCTAGGGATGCCGTCCTTTATCAACTCGCGCGGTTGCTAAGGCGCCCACGTCCAATCAACCGCCACGCGGCGCCCAAGGCCGCAGCTGTTAGGGCCTGCGGCGCTTCGCTCTTGCCCTTCCGCCTCCCTGCATGGCCAAGTCCGGGCGCGCCTTGGGCCCAGCCGGATTGTGTCGGCATTCTGGGAACGGGGATCCCCAGACTTGCCTGCCTGCGGCCTGCGGCGTGGCTCAAAGGGGGGCCCAGCGCGGCCCATCTTCACCAACACAAACCCAAGACCCTCGCGAGGGGCCAAGCCTCGCGGGGCGGACGACGCGGAGCTTCCTCAGGCATGGCCTCATCAGGCTGGCTCACGAGGAGGCGGAGAGATCAAGGAGGGGGACCTCATGAGGTGCCCGTGATGCAAGCCATGACGACCGAGGGTGTCAGGCGGGTGCCAGCCCGCGCAATGTCCTCCTTTCCTCTTTGGTGCAAAGGGGGCAAGCGCAGCCGCGGAGTACCGAGGCATCAGGCAAAGGTTGCCATTTCGGTGCAACGAGACCAAGACCAGGAGGACTACGAGACGGAGGTCACCGTGGAGCCCAAGACGGCGTCATCACCAGAGCTTTGCGCAGGCGAAGACTACTTTTGTTCAGGATAGCTGATACTAGCTGTCCCCCTTCAAATTAGCCCGCCATTGTTGGCTCCCTTCCCGCTCGATATTTGGGAAGAGGACCAGGGCCTCTATAAATAGGACCAGCCACCCACAGAGCAAGGGAGGGGAATAGGGATCGAGAAAAGAAAGGATCAGAGAGAGAGAGAGAAGGTGACTGAACTCCTCCCAGCAGTTCATCGCCCCAGCCAAGAACAGACCCTCGCGAGGCTGTTCTTCCTTGTATTGTTCATCATCATTCAGCCCAAGAGGCAATCCACCACACCACACACTGGAGTAGGGTATTACACCACAACGGTGGCCCGAACCAGTATAAACCCTGTGTCTCTTGTGTTGTTCTTTCCTTAGTTTAGATCCTAGCAAGGCGGAGGAGTGCAGGTAGGTAGGAGGTGAAATCTCCGCGCGCACCCCAGTGTTCGAACCTCAAGGGTCTGCCGAACCCGAAATCCGACAAAAAGCTGTCAAAGAGCATCTCTGACGTCCGCCGTCCAGAAGAGAAAGGCTATTGGCGAGGAGGTGGCTCGGCTCTTAGTAGCGGAGTTCATCCGAGAAATCTACCACTCCGAGTGGCTCGCCAACGTTGTCATGGTCCCCAAGAAGGACAAGTCACTTCGCATGTGCATTGACTTTAAACATATCAATCGGGCCTGCCCGAAAGATCATTTTCCTCTCCCCCGCATCGACCAGATAGTCGACTCGACTGCGGGATGTGAGCGACTGTCTTTTTTAGACGCCTATTCCGGGTACCATCAGATCCGTCTGTATGGACCTGACGAGATCAAAACAGCTTTCATCACTCCATTCGGGTGCTTCTGTTATGTTACCATGCCGTTCGGCCTCAAGAATGCCGGAGCCACATTCATGAGGATGATTCAGAAGTGTTTGCTCACTCAAATCAGTCGGAATGTGGAAGCATACATGGATGATATTGTGGTCAAGTCACGGAAGGGTTCCGACCTGCTGACTGACCTTGCTGAAACCTTTGCCAACCTCAGGAGGTATGATATCAAGCTTAATCCATCAAAGTGCACATTCGGAGTTCCTGGCGGAAAATTACTCGGTTTTCTCGTTTCCGAACGGGGAATCGACGCCAATCCAGAAAAAGTCGGTACTATACTCCGAATGAAAAGTCCTGTGCGAGTGCACGACGTCCAGAAGCTTACTGGTTGCTTGGCCGCTTTAAGTCGATTCATATCTCGTCTCGGTGAAAAGGCATTGCCTCTTTACCGATTGATGAAGAAGTCCGACAAGTTCGAGTGGACTCCCTGAAGCTGATGCAGCGTTTGCAGAGCTCAAAGCTCTGCTCTCCACCCAGCCGGTGCTTGCTGCCCCAATCAGCAAGGAGCCTTTGCTGCTTTACATCGCAGCCACGGGACAAGTCGTCAGTATGGTACTTACGGTCGAGCGGGAAGAAGAAGGAAAAGCCTTCAAAGTTCAGCGCCCAGTATATTATATTTCTGAAGTTTTGACCCCGTCAAGCAAAGATATCCTCATTATCAGAAGCTTGTATATGGGATTTATATGACCACAAAGAAGTTGCTCACTACTTCTCTGATCATTCCATTACAGTCGTCAGCGACGCTCCATTGTCAGAGATCCTGCATAACAGAGATGCAACTGGTCGAGTGGCAAAATGGGCGATTGAACTCCTTCCTCTAGATATCAAGTTTGAGGCAAAGAAAGCTATCAAGTCCCAGGCAATCACAGATTTCGTCGCCGAGTGGATTGAACAGCAACTGCCGACTCAGGTTCACTCGGAGCATTGGACCATGTTCTTCGACGGTTCCAAGATGCTGAATGGTTCCGGTGCCGGGGTGGTGTTGGTCTCCCCCCGAGGAGATAAGCTCAGATATGTTCTTCAAATCCACTTTGATTCCTCCAATAACGAGGCAGAATATGAAGCACTTTTATATGGGTTGCGCATGGCCATTTCACTCGGCGTCCGTCGCCTCATGGTCTATGGCGACTCAGATTTGGTGGTTAATCAGGTGATGAAGGGGACGTCAGAAGTCCAGCCATGACTGGTTATTGCAATGCAGTGAGAAAGCTAGAGAAGAAATTCGAGGGGTTAGAACTTCATCACATACCCCGACTAAAAAATCAGCAGCTGATGATTTGGCAAAAATAGGTTCCAAAAGAGAAGCCATTCCCAGCAATGTGTTTTTGGAACACATCCACACACCATCAGTTCAGGAGGATCCCTTCACTGAAGAGGCCCCGCAGCCAAAAAGTGCCACGGATCCGACTGAAGTTGAAGTTCCAGCTGTGGTCGACCTGATCATGGAAGTCTTGGTCATCACTCCCGACTGGACAATACCGTACATCGCGTACATCCTAAGGAAAGAACTCCCAGAGGACGAAGAAGAGGCTCGACAGATCGTCCGTCGATCCAAGGCCTTTACAGTCATAAAGGGACAGTTGTATAGAGAAAGCGCGGGAGTCAGTCAGAAGTGTATTACACCAGAAGAAGGTCAGATGATCCTTGATGATATCCACTCGGGGACCTGTGGTCATCATGCGTCCTCTCGGACCATTGTGGCTAAAGCATACCGAGCGGGATTCTACTGGCCAAGAGCGAATGAATGGCGAAAGAGATAGTCGACAAATGTGAAGGATGTCAGTATTACTCCAATATGTCGCACAAGCCCGCGTCAGCCCTGAAAACCATTCCACTCGTCTGGCCCTTCGCTGTTTGGGGGCTGGACATGGTTGGACCACTGAGAACAGGCAGGAGCGGCTTCACTCATGTGCTAGTAGCAGTCGACAAGTTCACCAAATGGATTGAAGCTAAGCCTATCAAGAATCTTGATGCTTGCACTGTTATCAATTTCATCAGAGTTGATATTCAGATATGGAGTTCCACACAGCATCATCACTGACAATGGGTCAAACTTCGATTCTGACAAATTCAGGGCCTTTTGCGCCTCTCAGGGCGGTCGCTCACAACCAGACGAATGGACTAGCGGAAAGAGCGAACGGCTTAATTCTCAAAGGACTGAAACCACGATTGATGCGCGATCTCAAGCACGCAGCAGGAGCATGGGTCGACGAGCTTCCATCAGTTCTTTGGGGATTGAGGACAACCCCGAACCGATCAATCGGAAGAACCCCATTCTTTCTTGTCTACGGAGCCGAAGCAGTCTTGCCGAGTCCTGCTTCACAATGCCCCCCGAGTCGAGCTCTACTTTGAAGATGAAGCAGAACAAGCCCGGGAGGACGCGGTCGACCTCCTGGAAGAAGTAAGAGAAACGGCCATGATCCAATCGACCATCTACCAGCAAGACTTGCGTCGATTCCATGCCAGAAATGTGAAGAGTCGAGCCTTCCAAGAGGGAGACTTAGTCCTGCGAGTGGATCAGCAGAAACCACACAAACTCGCTCCTACTTGGGAAGGCCCCTTCATAGTCACCAGAGTCCTCCACAATGGAGCATACCACCTCTACAATGTCGATCGCCAGATTGATGAGCCACGAGCCTGGAATGCGGAGCTACTCCGCCCCTTTTATACTTGAATTCTCACTCGGATGAGATGTAATAAGAAAAACACCTGTAGTTTATTTATCAAAGACAAGAGCGTTATAATTTTCCCAGTGATTGTTATTGTTTTTGTTTGCGTGAGAAATCCCCCAGTGGGTGGCTTAGCTGCGAATCCGCTTCGCCTAAGTTTGCAAAAATAATTTCCTACCGAGTGGTGAGCCAGTCTCCCACTCAGGGGCTTAGCTACGAACCCGTTTCGCCTAAGTATTTGAAAATCGTACTGAGTGGTGAGCCAGCCTCCCACTCGGGGGCTTAGCTGCAGTCCAGTACTCGCCTAAGTATTTTAAAAACCTACCACGTGGTGAGCGACCCTCCCACTCGGGGGCTTAGCTGCAGTCCAGTACTCGCCTAAGTATTTGAAAATCCTACCGAGTGGTGAGCGACCCTCCCACTCGGGGGCTTAGCTGCAGTCCAGTACTCGCCTAAGTATTTGAAAATCCTACCGAGTGGGGAGCGACCCTCCCACTCGGGGGCTTAGCAGCAGTCCAGTACCCGCCTAAGTATTTGAAAATCCTTACCGAGTTGGTGAGCGACCCTCCCACTGGGGCTTAGCTGCAGTCCAGTACTCGCCTAAGTATTTGAAAATTCCTACCGAGTGGTGAGCCAGCCTCCACTCAGGGACTTTAGCTGCAGTCGAGGTACTCGCCTAAGTATTTTAATCCTACCGAGTTGGTGAGCGACCTCCCACTTGGCTTAGCTTGCAGTCAGTTACTCGCCTAAGTATTTGAAAATCCTACCGAGTGGTGAGCCAGCCTCCCACTCGGGGCTTAGCTGCAGTCCAGTACTCGCCTAAGTATTTGAAATCCTACGAGTGGTGAGCCCCTCCCACTCGGGGCTTAGCTGGCAGTCCCAGTACTCGCCTAAGTATTTTGAAAATCCTACCGAGTGGTGAGCCAGCCTCCCACTCAGGGACTTAGCTGCAGTCCAGTACTCGCCTAAGTTTTAAAATCCTACCGAGTGGTTGAGCGACCTCCCACTCGGGGGCTTAGGCTGCAGTCTAGTACTCGCCTAAGTATTGACAAATCCTACGAGTGGTGACCAGTCTCCCACTCGGGGCTTAGCTGCAGTCCAGTACTCGCCTAAGTATAAAATCCTACCGAGTGGTGAGCCCTCCCACTCGGGGGCTTAGCTGCAGTCCAGTACTCGCCTAAGTATTTGCAAATCCTACCGAGTGGTGAGCCAGTCTCCCACTCGGGGGCTTAGCTGCAGTCCAGTACTCGCCTAACCTAAGTATTTGAAAATCCTACCGAGTGGTGAGCCAGTCTCCCACTCGGGGGCTTAGCTGCAGTCCAGTACTCGCCTAAGTATTTTAAAATCCTACCGAGTGGTGAGCGACCCTCCCACTCGGGGGCTTAGCTGCAGTCCAGTACTCGCCTAAGTATTTAAAATCCTACCGAGTGGTGAGCGACCCTCCCACTCGGGGGCTTAGCTGCAGTCCAGTACTCGCCTAAGTATTTTAAAATCCTACCGAGTGGTGAGCGACCCTCCCACTCGGGGGCTTAGCTGCAGTCCAGTACTCGCCTAAGTATTTTGAAAATCCTACCGAGTGGTGAGCGCCCTCCCACTCGGGGGCTTAGCTGCAGTCCAGTACTCGCCTAAGTATTTTAAAACCTACCGAGTGGTGAGCGCCCTCCCACTCAGGGGCTTAGCTGCAGTCCAGTACTCGCCTAAGTATTAAAATCCTGCCGAGTGGTGAGCGACCCTCCCACTCGGGGGCTTAGCTGCAGTCCAGTACTCGCCTAAGTATTTTAAAACCTACCGAGTGGTGAGCGCCCTCCCACTCGGGGCTTAGCTGCAGTCCAGTACTCGCCTAAGTATTTAAAATCCTACCGAGTGGTGAGCGCCCTCCCACTCGGGGCTTAGCTGCAGTCCAGTACTCGCCTAAGTATTTAAATCCTACCGAGTGGTGAGCGACCCTCCCACTCGGGGGCTTAGCTGCAGTCCAGTACTCGCCTAAGTATTTGAAAATCCTACCGAGTGGTGAGCGCCCTCCCACTCGGGGGCTTAGCTGCAGTCCAGTACTCGCCTAAGTTTTTAAAACCCTACCGAGTGGTGAGCGACCCTCCCACTCGGGGGCTTAGCTGCAGTCCAGTACTCGCCTAAGTTTTGAAAATCCTACCGAGTGGTGAGCGCCCTCCCACTCAGGGGCTTAGCTGCAGTCCAGTACTCGCCTAAGTATTTTAAAACCCTACCGAGTGGTGAGCGCCCTCCCACTCAGGGGCTTAGCTGCAGTCCAGTACTCGCCTAAGTATTTTAAAACCCTACCGAGTGGTGAGCGCCCTCCCACTCAGGGGCTTAGCTGCAGTCCAGTACTCGCCTAAGTATTTGAAAATCCTACCGAGTGGTGAGCCAGTCTCCCACTCGGGTGCTTAGCTGCAGTCTAGTACTCGCCTAAGTACGAAACACATCTCGACCCACAAGGACGACGAGGTGCGGGTCGACTGCCACCTTCTCCTTGGGAGCTTCGCCACAAATACAACGTGCGCTCCATCCCTCTCCGCAAGGACGACGAGGTGCAGGTCGATTGCCACCTTCTCCTTGGGAGCTTCGCCACAATACAATGTGCGCTCCATCCGCCGACCGCAAGGACGACGAGGTGCAGGTCGACTGCCACCTTCTCCTTGGGAGCTTCGCCTCAAAATACAATGTACGCTCCATAGCCGACCCGCAAGTGATGAGGTGCAGGTCGACTGCTACCTTCTCCTTTGGAGCTACGCCACAAATACAAAGGTTATCTGAGTGAAGAACGATTTCCACTCGACGGAGGATTCATGAAGATATTCAACGATAAACCAAGTTCAGATAAAATCCTAAAGGTTCGGACCACAGATCGAAGTGCTCGGGCATTCAGCCCGAAAGAGTTTAACGGTTACAAAAACCACTCGGCATTCCGAGGCAAATTTAAGGTGAGGCATAAAAGTTTGTTCACTCCGCGGGAGGAGGACTAGCAGGCTCGACGAACTCGTCTAGGTCGACGCCGTCGGCGATCCGAGTGGCTGCAGCGATGAAAGTCTCCATAAAAGATCGGAAGTCATGCTTCTGGGTGTTGGCGACCTTGATTGCTGCCAGCTTATCTTGTCGCACCTCCTTGCAGTGGACACGAACCAAAGACAGAGCCACATCAGCACCACACCGGGCAGAAGATTTCTTCCACTCCTGCACTCGATCAGGGATCTCGTTAAGTCGAGTCATCAGGGACTCAAGATCATTCTGGAGCGTGGCCTCTGGCCAAAGTGCCGTGTCGATCCGTGACGTGGCGACCTTCAGTCGAGCCAAGTAGTCCACAACACCGTCGATGCGGGATTCCAGTCGGAGCAGATTCATGGCAGTTTCATCTTTCACGGGAGAATTGATTGGGTCCAAACCTGGCTCAATCCGCCCAGTCTCCTCCTCGAAGTTCTGGCAAAACTCTGCATTCACGATCCAAGGATAAGTCAATTTTCGTACGCTGAGTCGACAAAAAAAATCAGTCGGAACAAAATGTGTACCTTCAAGCTTGATGAACAACTTCTTGGCAAGGCTCCTCAGATAGCTCTCCAGATCGTCCCTCCTGCGAGCGATGCCTTCCATCTTCTCGTACAGGTTGAGATTGTCCTTCTTCAAGCCGTGCACTCCTTGTTGGCTTCGTTCAGAGCAGATTTCATCTTGGTGTTCTCTTCTTCCAACTGGCCGACCGAAGCCAGTTTCTGTTCAGCCAGAGCGGTTCTGTCGTCAGCTTCCTTGAGCAGCAGCCAAATCCTGATCCTTCTTCGCCAGAGCTTCTCTCAGTTTTTCTGCAAAGAAATGATGCTTGATTCAGAAAGAGCAGAAGGGTACTCAAGCCTAAGACAACCAGTCGACAAACTCGTCTTACCATTGGCGCCGTCCTTGGCCTTTTGCAGCTCTGTCTTGGCCAGCTCCAAGTCAAGGTTCAGTTGGATCTGCTGTTTCTCCAAGTCAGCAAAGCGAGCTCCAAGATCACAAGATTTCTGCAATCAAAGAGGAGAAGTTATTTTACAGCGAAAAACGACAAAGACAATAAGTACTAAGACTACGGTCGACTGCCCGCAGTCCACCATAGTCTCGGGGACTACACCCAGTGGGTGCACTTTGCGTGCCCCCACCGGTTCTGATCCCACTCGACCGGCCCGCCAGAGTCGAGTGCAGGGAGTAAAAAAAGAGAGAGAAAGAACTCAGACCACAGTCGACTGCCAGCAGTCGACCGCGGTCTCGGGGACTACACCCAGTGGGTGCACTTTGCGTGCCCCCACCGGTTCTGATCCCACTCGACCAGACCGAGTGGAAGAGACAAACTACCAGTTCGGTTTACACTCGACAAAATACAAAGACTACAGTCGACTGCCAGCAGTCCACCGTAGTCTCGGGGACTACACCCAGTGGGTGCACTCAGCGTGCCCCCACTAGTTCAAAAATTCAATCGACGCACCCAGTGGGTGTACAGATGCAAAGATTTTCGGAAAGAGAGTCTTCAGATAGCATATCCTAACAGAACAAGCGGTGACCAACTAACCTGAACGTTGCTTTGGAGAGCCGAGCTGGCGTCGTAGGCGGCCTGACTGGCGTCCCGCACCATCTTCATCTTCTCCATCATGATGCCCGCCTGGCGTATGGCTTCCTGGCAGCATTCACTTCGTCCTCTGGGACATGATGGGTCGCAAAAACTGAAGGTGGGTCGACAGGGGCCTGAGCAGTCGACGAAGAAGGCAAGGCACTCGACAGTGGCACGCGAAGGTAACAGAACCCCGATTGGCGTCGCCAGTGTCCTGAACGACTGGTTCCGCCCTCGGCGTCGACTGTGCACCTTGCTTGCAGGCTTGCCTATTCTTCCTCGTCAAAGGCCTCTCAGGCTCTTCATCATCATCAGGAGAGTCAATAATGTTGGGAGCTGTGCAAAGTTCAATCGCCAAAATCACATCACCCAATGGTGCACATTGCAGTTGAGTCGACCAAATAAAGACAGAATGGCAGAAATCATACCCAGATTGGAAGTGACCACATCCTCCATTACCTCATCCTCGTCCCTGTAAGCTGAGGTCCCGGAAGTAGCAGCGCTGCCAGTTCCAAAGTTCGTTCTGGTTAAAACAAGAAAAACAAATCGCGGGGCGTCGAGTGAATACAAAGGGAGACACTCACGCAGAAGCGACGGGGATGTCAATCTTAATCTTCGGCAACGCCTTCCGAGTCTTCGGCTCTGCAACTTTGGGATGCTTTGGCGCTTTTTCGGTCGGGGTTGGTGAAGAGATCCGAGGACGCTTTGAAGACTGACCAGCCTGAGCAGTCGCCTTTTCGCGGGCGCTCGGTCGTTCTTGGTCAAGCTTGGATCGCCTCTCCCTGCGAGGAGGCGACTCGACTTCTTCTTCGTCACTTGAGTCGTCGCTTTCTCCGTCCCCTTCACCGTCAAGTCCATTCGCCACTGTCGCCGCCGTCGCCTCTCCTTCCAGATCTTGCTCTTGCTCTCTGTTGGCATTGAATACATTTCGATAAGGGCCTGAAAGAAAGCAGGAAGAATAAAGTCAGTCGACGCGTATAGACAGCTGCGCGAGTGAATTCAGATTACAATCAAAAGCTCGGAAATCGACCTTCTCTGGTACATGGGACTGGTCGAATGGAGGAACTCTCCTGGCTCCCCTGGGGTTGTCCTTGTTTCCGGTCATGCCCGACAGCCACTTCTCCAGTGTGTCGTCATCGACCTCCTCTGGGTGAATCCGAGTGGAGTCGTCAAGACCCGAATACATCCACATCGGATGGTCTCGGGCTTGAAGAGGCTGGATGCGCCGCTGAAGGAAGACCTCCAAGAGATCCATACCGGTGACCCCGTCACGGATAAGCTGGACCACTCGCTTCGACCAGCACCCTCACCTGCGCCTTCTCCTCCGGGAGCACCTTCAAAGAGGAGGGTTTCCTCACTCGGTCCATGGTAAAAGGAGAGGCCAGTCGACTGCCCTGGCGTCGACTGGTCTTTGCAGTAAAACCAGGTCGACTGCCATCCGCGAACCGAGTCGGGAAGAATCATGGCCGGAAAGGAACTTTTCCCTCTCATCTGAACACCAAGACCCCCACACATCTGAATCACTTGAGTTCTCTCGTCACTCGGATTGGCCTTTTTCACCGTCTGAGAGCGACAAGTGAAAATGTGCTTGAAAAGACCCCAGTGAGGCCGACAACCAGGAAATTCTCGCACAAAGAAACGAAAGCGGCGAGATAAACGATTGTGTTGGGAGTGAAGTGGTGGAGTTGTGCCCCAAAGAAGTTCAGAAATCCCCGAAAGAAAGGGTGAGGAGGCAAGGAAAATCCACGGTCGACGTGGGTGGCAAGGAGAACGCGCTCACCCTCCCGAGGTTGCGGCTCGGATTCCTTCCCCGGAAGCCGCGCCGATTCATGGGGATCAGCCCTCCTTCGGCTAGGTCGTCGAGGTCCTCTTGGGTGATCGTCGAGCGGATCCAGTCGCCCTGGATCCAGCCCTTCGGCAGGCCGGTTCGCGAGGAAGATCCGCCCGACTGGTCGCCTTCCCCTTCGCCTTTGCCGTCGCCTTCTTTCGCCCGCTCCAGAGCCGCCGTCTTCTCCTTCCCCATCGTCGCCGGCGAGACGCGTACGGAGCGTGGCTGGGGCGAGAGCGAGCGCGACGAAGGAGGCTGAAGAGGAGAAGAGATAATGGGACGCACTGTTCAAGAGACCCCGGTCCAACGCCTTATATGAGGCCGCTTCCGAGTGGCTGACTGGTAGGCCCGGGCGGTCCTGTCAAATCCCGTAACAATCGCGCGCGCGATACGTGGCGAAAAAGGTGGCGCGGGATCGAGGCGGCTCCGCCCTATCCCATCCGATTACTGCGGCCTCCCCCGTCCCGCGCGCTTCCCAAAATTCGATCCCGCGAAATCTGCGGGCAGCAGAACAACTTGTCAGACCGAAGATCTCCTCCACACCGTCACTCGGAGCCTTTCAAGTAAAGAAACTCACTCGACAAAAAACTAAGAATGGATCAAGGCGACTGAAAAGGAAGTTGCTGTCATCACTCAGGTTCATTGATCCGAAACAAGATATGCTCATGGCATGAAAAATGAGTCGGAGAAGTCTCAACTCCTTCCCCACTCAAACCTCGATCCATTCGGGGGCTAATGATGAAGCTATGTACCTAGGGTAGGGTCATGGACCTGTCCCAGCTGCCCTACCCAAGGACATCTCTAAGAAGAAATCACCTTTCAATCGACTTGGAGGTGTTCACTCGACAGACTCGAAGACACTCGACCAAGAAGCAATCACTCGACCAAGGATCCAACACTCGACGGCCAGGAGACCTAAAGGCACTCCGCACGCTAACGGTCGGTTATTAAGTAGCTTTTATGGTCATCATAGCACTTTATTAGGGGCGTTACCAGTAACGCCCGACCTTAATGTATTTAAAACCCTGCACAACTGAGGGCCGGAGGGGTCCGGCGAACTCTATATAAGCCACCCCCCTCCTCAGTGTAAAGGGTTCGCACCCCTGTAATTCATACACGCATAATCCAGTCGACCGCCTCCGGGCTCCGAGACGTAGGGCTATTACTTCCTCCGAGAAGGGCCTGAACTCGTAAACCTCGTGTGCTTACAACTTCTCCATAGCTAAGATCTTGCCTCTCCATACCTACCCCCTACATTACTGTCAGGCTTAGAACCACGACAATTCCCACATTTTTATGGGATCCGAATTTTTTTTATCCGAAATTTCTAGTTATATTAAATATAATTTCAAAATAAAATTTTATTATGTTAAAATCCAATGAAATATTGCGCGCGCAACAAGTAATGAAATTAAAATTTCCAAATTCCAAAAATAATATATTTTATAAACTAATTACGCGTTTGGTGCATTTTTTTATAGTTACTGCCCACTTATTATAATTACATCCCATTTATTATTTCTTAAAGTCCATTTTCTTGTTAAGCCTAATGCATACCTCCTAGGAAAGTTTGCAGCCCAGCGGGGCAGAGAATAACAAGTTGACCCGGATATTGTGTACAACTGTCGGCCCAGTTGCATTGCTGATGTTGAAAAAAAGGCCTGTGTAGTACAGTACAACCTAACATGGCTACTCAGCCCACATTCAGCGACGCCGGAAAGGCCCGAACAAGGCTTCCGTACAACTTTTTGAAGTCACTGAGCTTAATTAATAACTTAAGAAAAAAGTTAGATTATAGTGAAACCTAATTAAAAGCTGTCACGAGCAAAGAAACAATTCAACGGGTCCCACTTGTGCGTGTGTGCGTGTGTGTGTGTGTGAGAGAGAGAGACCCATCGACCGATGCTCGTAAATACATCTTTCAGCCATATGCATTGCTGATGCTCAGTAAAAACTTATATAGTTGACACAATCATATAGAACATCATAGCACACTGAACTTGCATACAAAAATTTCACGCAGGCGGCACAATCAGGATGGAAGCAGTGGATCGCTACGGGTAGGGCTATGTTGAAACCAACGAACTCGTACATAATTCATCGTCTTTATCAATGACGGGGAAATATCTTGAATGTTGTGCAAAGAAAACAGACAGACAACACAATAAGTTCTGCTAGCACATTAAGTTGACGTACAACCCTTTCTAAAAAAAGTTCAGGTACAAAATTAGAACAGGTCACAATCAAATGTACTGGCATATCAGTGCTTCACACCCATAGCTCGGATTTAACTAGTATCTGACAAGATTCAGTTGTTACCTCAAATTAGAGCACATCCAGGCAGCCAGCCCTGCCTCTTCTCCCAAAGAAGCAGTGGCCTCCGCCGCACGATGGAGTAGGCCCTGTGCCATCCATCGTTCTGAGCAACACGGGGAAAGTCTGACATTGACTCCTGTAATGGACGTCGTCGACGAACCCTGGCACCAGCGGCGGCGGCAGGACTTCGATTGATGGATTGACCACTTCTTCGACATGCACGAACAATCGATACAGGTATATCCCTAACGTGGTCCGCGACGGCCTTGGTGGTGATGAATAGTACAACCCCGGTTCCTACACCGGTATCTCAACACCAATCACCTTCGGTATGATGGATGACTTCTTCATCCATGCCATAACTGTCAGAGCCCAGCTGTTTGGAGGAAGAAACATACTTACGAGCTCACCTCCAAGGTCGTTGATAAGCTCATTCATGGACTCGCTGTTCCAAGCACGTCGAGGCATGCCGTGTGAGGGAGTCCTGGATTAGGGGGTGTCCGGATAGCCGGACTATACCTTCGGCCGGACTCCTGGACTATGAAGATACAAGATTGAAGACTTCGTCCCGTGTCCGGAAGGGACTTTCCTTGGCGTGGAAGGCAAGCTTGGCGATACGGATATGTAGATCTCCTACCATTGTAACCGACTCTGTGTAACCCTAGCCCTCTCCGGTGTCTATATAAACCGGAGGGTTTTAGTCCGTAGGACGAACAACAATCATACCATAGGCTAGCTTCTAGGGTTTAGCCTCTCTGATCTCGTGGTAGATCTACTCTTGTACTACCCATATCATCAATATTAATCAAGCAGGACGTAGGGTTTTACCTCCATCGAGAGGGCCCGAACCTGGGTAAAACATCGTGTCCCCTGCCTCCTGTTACCATCCGCCTAGACGCACAGTTCGGGACCCCCTACCCGAGATCCGCCGGTTTTGACACCGACATTGGTGCTTTCATTTAGAGTTCCTCTGTGTCGTCACTTTTAGGCCCGATGGCTCCTCCGATCATCAACGCGATGCGATCCAGGGTGAGACTTTTTCCCCCGGATATCTTCCGTATTTACCAGTTAACTTGCCGATTAATCCCTACTCATAGGGTCCCCGAGTAGCCGATTACCCGATAAATCGTCTGATTAATTGATTAAATGGCCGATTAACTTGCCGATTAGCTGCAGATCGAAAGTCTGGAGCAGATCGAAAGCTACGCCCCTGGCCATCAGGTCAGATTTGGAAGTTTGAGCTACACGGCCGACCTCCGCGGAGACTTGATCTTCGACGGATTCGAGCCGCAGCCGAGCGCGCCGCACTGTCACGATGGGCATGATCTAGCTCTGCCGCCGAACAGTGCCCTGGAGGCCGCACCCGCATCAGCTCCGACCCTTAATTCGGAGCCAACTGCGCCAATCGAGGATGGGTGGTTGGACACCGCCTCGGGGGCTGCAATCTCTACGGCGATCGAGCCGAACACCAGCCCTATTCTCTGCGAAGCCCGTGACTCCAAGGAGCCGGACTCCTCTCCAGACTCCGAGCCCTCCGCGCCCCTACCGATCGAACCCGATTGGGCGCCGATCATGGAGTTCACCGCCGCGGACATCTTTCAGCACTCGCCCTTCGGCGATATTCTGAATTCACTAAAGTCTCTCTCTTTATCAGGAGAGCCCTGGCCGGACTATGGTCAGCAAGGTTGGGATGCGGATGATGAAGAAATTCAAAGCCCACCCACCACCCACTTCGTAGCCACTGTCGATAATTTAAACGACGTGCTCGACTTCGACTCCGAAGACATCGACGGTATGGACGACGATGTAGGAGATGAACATGAACCAACGCCTATAAGGCACTGGACAGCCACCTCATCTCATGATGTATAAGAGAGAGACACACAAAGGAAGCGACGACGAGGAACATAGGGATGCAACGAGGGATCGTTCACTCGAAAAGCAATCAAAGCGGCGACGTAAGCGCCGCTCCAAGCCCGCCTCGACAGAGACAGCAGCCATACAGACCCAGCCATAGAGCAGGACGAGCCGGCGGACGACGAACATGCCTTCGAGCAACCGTCCGAACAGGGCAACTTGGATAAACAAACCGAACACCCCGTCCCCGGCGAAAACAACAGTCCGGACGACCTTACGCCGGATAAACTCATGGAGCAGAAGAACCTCCACAAAAGGCTCGTCGCCACTGCGCATAGCCTGAAAAAGCAGAAGCGGAAGCTCAAAACTGCGGAAGATGCACTCAGAATCAGATGGAGCAAAGTACGCAACACCGCAGACAAATATGGCGGCAGTCGCCGCACAAAAAGCTATCCAAAGCGAAAGCTACTGCCTGAATTTGACGAGGAGGCCTTAGAGCCCCCGCAGTCAAAAAATAGGAAAGCCACCCGGTCGGATAGACGACCGCATGGCCAGCATGGAGCGGCAAGCGGCGCCGCACACAAGCCGGCACGCGATCCACCAAAGGATCCGCATCAAAAAGATGGCCCAGCCAGATCTATCTACGGGCCAAGAAAGCAAGCTCTAGTAAGCAATGCAACACAACAAATATCCGAACATCACGGCACACCCAAATACAGGGGTGCCGCACACCCCCTATGTTTCACCGATGAGGTGCTGGACCATGAATTTCCAGCGGGATTCAAGCCCGTAAACATAGAGGCGTACGACGAACAACAGACCCTGGGGTCTGGATCGAGGATTATATCCTCCACATACACATGGCCAGAGGAGATGACCTCCACGCCATAAAATACTTACCCCTCAAGCTTAAAGGGCCAGCCCGGCATTGGCTCAAAAGCCTTCCCGAAAACACCATTGGAAGTTGGGAAGAGCTTGAGGATGCTTTCCGGGCAAATTTTCAAGGGACCTATGTCCGCCCTCCGGATGCAGACGATCTCAGTCACATAACTCAACAGCCCGGAGAGTCAGCCCGGAAATTCTGGAACAGATTTCTTACTAAAAAGAATCAGATAGTCGACTGTCCGGACGCCGAAGCCCTAGCAGCTTTTAAGCATAACGTTCGAGACGAATGGCTCGCCAGACACCTCGGCCAAGAAAAGCCAAGAACAATGGCCGCATTAACAAGCCTCATGACCCGCTTTTGCGCAGGAGAGGACAGCTGGTTGGCAAGATGTAGCACCAGCGACCCAAGTACATCCGAAGTTAGGGATGGAAACGGAAAACCCCGACGCAGCAAGGACCAGCGCCGGAATAAGGGAAACAGCCCAAAGAGCACGGCGGTCAACGCCGGATTCAAAAGCTCGCGGCAGAATCAGAGAAAGCCGCCCCTCAAGGATAACAGGGACGAGCTATCCAACTTAAACAAAATCTTGGACAAGATATGTCAAATACACAGTACTCCCGGGAAGCCTGCGAACCATACCCACAGAGATTGTTGGGTTTTCAAGCAAATCCGGCAAACTCAACGCCGAACACAAGGGGCTCGACACACCAAGTGAGGACGACGACGAACCCCACAAGCAGAGCACCAGGAAACAAAAGGATTTCCCACAAGAAGTCAAAACAGTAAACTTACTTCACGTGACGAACAGAATGGCGCCACAGAGATACGCGCCATACGGCCTATCCCAAAGGAGTCTCGCCAATGGTTGTTAAAACCGATCACCTTCGACCATCAGGATTACTCTAGAAGTATCCGGAACGCAGGCTGGACTGCCTTGGTATTAGATCCAATAATCGGCGGACTCCACTTTACAAATGTCCTGATGGACGGCGGCAGTGGTCTAAACCTGTTATACCAGGACACAATCCGCAACATGGGGATAGACCCAACAAAAATTCGCCATAGCAAAACCTCCTTTCAAGGGGTAACGCCAGGCCCGGATGCCCGTTGCATGGGTTCTCTCCGGCTAGAAGTTATGTTCGGCTCCCCCGATAACTTCCGTCGCGAACAGCTAACTTTCCACATCGCCCCATTCTCAAGTAGCTATCAAGCACTGCTGGGACGCGAAGCTTTCGCCCGCTTTAACGCAATACCGCATTATGCATCTCTTACGCTTAAGATGCCCGGTCCACGAGGCATCATCTCATTAAAGGGAAAACATTGAGTGTTCCTCCCGCGCGGAAGACAGTGCGGCTGCCTTGACAGCCCCACAATAAAGCGGCTTCACCAGCCAAAGCACCTAAACAGGTCGTCAAGACCACGGACACGGCTAGACGAGTCCGGCATAAACATACAATTGATAAAGGCTTAATAGCCGTATACCCCTGTACTAGGGGCTCCGCGCATATAAAACAAGAGACAATAAAGCTCAATTTTACCCATTTCGATTTATACTTTGTTTATTTAGTATAACTCATGTTCGGCACGATCTTTCTTCAACTAAGTTCCTCTCTTTTACAGATGAACACCGTGCTACGCCCGTCCAGGATACGGCACAACGGAGACACAGGCGCAGACGTGCAGCAGGGACCCGTTCCAAGGATTCTTTTCAGATTAAGACCCTGCGTAAACCTTTTTTACTGTCTCTTGTTGATACACATCCCCTGGTTTCTTGGTATAACCAAGGAGGAGGCTGGCGTTTTGGCATGTGGCCACGTCAGAGTTTTGCGCGTACCTGGACACTAGGGGCTTATTACTAAGGGCGTTATCCCGCCCGCCCTCATAAAGACCGAATACCTTAGGGAGTGTTCGGCGTCGCGAGTTTGGCCTTATATGCATCAGCTCCGAATCATGTCTTTGGTCAAATGTTGGGTTTGCCCGGCTCCTGTGTTTTGCTGCCTTACGTTCCGCTCTATCGGCTAAGGCGGCACCAGGAGAACTACTGCGATTGTGCCCCGGTTCGGCCAGGCGAGCACCTCAGTAGAGAAAGCCGAAAACTGACTGTCATGATATAGCGTGAGACTGGTCAACCACTCGATGACTTACCGGAATCTTTAGGATTCCTCCGCATTAACGAAGGGCCGTTTTCCCGGCCAGGCACATACGCGCCCCGAGTTCGGGCGAGCGCAGGCGCCACCAGGGGCTATATAAGTAGCCTCACTGTCAAACTCCTATGGCTAAGTGAAAGTGATAAAGCATCATAGTCGATTGCCTAGTTCGCTGCGCTATCACCTCCTTTGTAGGACCAAGACGTTGGATCAAGTGTGAAAATGCGCCTTCTGCGAACACCCCCGCATTATGTGCGTGGGGGCTGAAGCCGACGACTGCCATCTTTCAGATTATATATACATATATGTTAAACGGCCGCACAGGAGGTATTATAATACTTGCAGGCACAAGTATAAAAAGCTTCTACAATTTATCAAAATATTGTTTTACAATAATATATGCTATTCGAATATAGTATCCTTCGAGCACTGCGTCTCTATTAAACGAGCGCCTTGCAGAACTTCCTGAAAATAGTGCTCGGTACTCGGCTTCCATCCGAGTCTGGGGATGCAACAGCGGTGGCCTCCATTTCCGCCCAGTATGTCTTGACACGGGCAAGAGCCATCCGCGCACCCTCTATGCACGCTGACCTCTTCATCGCATTGATATGCGGCACCGCACCAAGGAACTGCTGCACCAAGTTGAAATAACTTTTCGGCTCTGGCCTCTCTGGCCACAGATGACTCATGACATACTTCATGGCGAGTCCGGACAACCTATTTAGCTCGGCCCATTCGGCCAAACGATCGGCTAATGACAGTGGACGCTCTGGATTGTGGAACTGCGACAAAGAGCTTTTCCACTTCGCGATCTTCTTGATCTCGGAAGTGTTCGGCCGCATCTGCGGCACTCGCTGCCAAATCCTAGATAGGTGTCCGCCGTACTCCACATCCGGTCTAACGGAGCATGTTTAGGATCACAGAACTTCCTCCGCAGCATAAAGGGCTTTCCAGCCGCGATCTCTCCGGCCTGACGCAGCTCCTCCTTCATAGCTCTCATCGCAGAGCGAGCATCCTTGGCATCGGCAACGGCCTTCTCCAGGTCCGTCTGTTCCGCCTGATCTTCTTTTTCAAGAAGCTTGCAACGGTCAGTAGCGCTCTTCAGCTTCACAGCCATCTCGCCATTTCTGTCAGATTTCGGGTTTCGGCAGACCCTTGAGGTT
>NC_053024.1:607667086-607688898 GCF_003073215.2 Triticum urartu
AAGGGGACAGCTAGTACTCGCTACCCTGACAAAAGTAGTCTTCGCCTGCACAAAGCTCTGGTGGTGACGCCGTCTTGGGCTCCACGATGACCTCCGTCTTGCAGTCTTCCTGGTCTTGGTCTCGTTGCACCGAAATGGCAACCTTTGCCTGATGCCTCGGTACTCCGCGGCTGCGCTTGCCCCCTTTGCACCAAAGAGGAAAGGAGGACACTGCGCGGGCTGGCACCCGCCTGGCGCCCTTGGTCGTCATGGCTTGCGTCACGGGCACCTCGTGAGGTACCCCGCCTTGATCTCTCCGCCTCCTCGCGAGCCAGCCTGATGAGGCCGTGCCTGAGGAAGCTCCGTCGTCCGCCCCGCGAGGCTTGGCCCCTCGCGAGGGTCTTGGGTCTGTGTTGGTGAAGATGGGCCGTGCTGGGCCCCCCTTTGAGCCACGCCGCAGGCCGCAGGCAAAGTCTAGGGACCCCCGTTCCCAGAAACCGACAGTAGCCCCCGGGCCCAAGGCGCGCCCGGACTTGGCCGTGCAGGGAGGCGAAAGGGCAAGAGCGAAGCGCCACGGGCCCTAACAGCCTGCGGCTTGGGCGCCGCGTGGCGGTTGATTGGACGTGGGCGTCTCCACTTCCCCATCGCGCTCGGCAACTGCACGGATTGGACAAGTCCCTGCATGCAAAGCGGGTCATGATTACCTGCGATCGTGGAGGTCGGCGGTTGGCCTTCGCCGGCTATAAGTACGGAACGGCGCGCGCCCTTCCAGTCCATCCCTTCTTGCTTCTCCTTCTTCCCGGTCCTTGCTCCGTCTTGCTGCGATGGCTCCGATCCGCCGGTTCTCGCGGCAGAGAAGGGAAAGGCTCCCCGAGAGGAACCAGACCCACTCCCGCCGAAGAAACGGCTCGTCCCCCGTGGCCCGGACGAGGGGCCCTTCAGGTGTGTCGAGGCCTTGGTGCGAGCGGGCGCCGCCGGGGTTCCCGCTTCCATTGTACGCCCACGTCGAGGGCCCTGAAGGAGCTGATGCTGACCGCCACGGGCGGCGCCGCACGTCGGCGCCGACGGTCACGAAGGTGTGGGTCGTCCCCCCTGGGGTCCACACCGAGGGCTCCTCCCGAGAGTTCGTGCTCCACGTCGCCATTCCTCTTCAGTCTTGGATTCGCCTTCCTCCCTTCTTCGCCTCCATCATCCCGCAGGGGAGCCCCTGGAGCTCTGGCTGCAGCACGCCGGCTGCAGCACCCTCGCGACCGAGGCAGAGGTCGCGGTCGTTGCCCCGGGCGAGGTCTTCATGACTCGGGGCTGGAGAGAGATCGCCCGGGTTTGCAGGACAAGGGCGTTTCGCGATCCACTTGGATTACGACGGTGCTTCGGTGATGCTCTTCAAGGTCTTCGATGCGAGCGGGCGCCGGCTGGAGTGCTGCCCCGGGAGAGGTGGCCGGGGCCCTGCTGCGGCGAGGACTGGGCCCGCCGACGCTCCCTTGGCGGCTCCTCAGGCGGAGAGGCGTCGGAGGTTCCAGCGACTCTGGCGAGCTTTTGCGACTCCGGAGACGAGCGACGACAGCTACGAGCCCCCGAGCCGGCCGCTCCTGGAGCAGGGCTCGTCAGGCCGCGCCGACTCTGATCTGGATGGGGTTGGCGCCGGTGCTTGACGGCCCACTGTTGATGATGGCGTCTTCTGCAGGGGCGCGCGTAGTTAGTGTCCCTTTAGGATCTGTTCCCTGCGAGGAATCAAAAACGCGTCCCGTGGGGGCTTGTAAGGTGCCTGTGATCCTGTTTTGTTAATATAACCCTTGTCGTAGAATTGTGCGAGTTGCTCATTCCGTCTTAGCTCAGTCCTCCCTTTCGAACCTCACGAGGGCTTGGTGCTCTGCGCCGACAGGTCCCAGTCCCAAGGCGGCTTCAGCCGTCGCTGGTATGCCAGGTCGCGATGCCGTGGTCAAGGCCAGGAGGTGAGCGACCCGGAGTCCGGTAAGAGCCCCTGAGTCGCGATGCTCAGGAGGTCCCCTTTGGCGCCCAAGCAGCCGTCGTTTGGTGAGAAAGGAGAGCGGCGTTCGCTAACACGGGATAGCATTAGGTGCGGGGATGGTGCCACGGTAGCTGGCGCTTCCGGGTGATGACTTATCTCGAGAATCAGGGACCGCTCTCTGGCGTGTCGCTGGGTCCGTGCATCGGCAGGCGCGAGGGTGCTCGGCGAGGTCCTCGTGTGTCTCTCCCCTCTCGCCTTTGTTCCCCTTTCTGCTCTATGTCCTCGGGTCTCGGCCCTCGAGCGAGTCTCAGCCGTCGCTGGTATGCCAGTCGCGATGCCGTGGACAAGGCCAGAGGGTGAGGGCTGGAGAGCCAGTAGGAGCCCTGAGTCGCGATGCTCAGGCACCCCCCCTTTAACGTGCAAGCGGTTCACGCGGATGAGAGTGGAGGAGACACCGCAAGGGCCTCTCCTGACGCAGCTCCTTTAAGAGATCCTGTAGACCCATCATAGAAAAGAAAACGAGGGGCTGCCATGACAATTGACAGTCAGCCATTGGTTGCTTTCGAGGGGTAATGAGGCACTGAAGGCTTGACGAGGTGATGCTATTGGGCTGCCGCGGCCAGAGCTCAGCCATTCAGGTTTGTCGGCTGTTGCAGGGACGGACCCATGCGCAAGCGTCGTGCCATTTGGGAGCAGCTCCATTAGTTGGTGTCAGCTGAGCAGGCAACTAGGTAAAACACATTAGCCGTGAAGGAGTGGATTCGTTCAAATAGATGCTGGGAAGGCGGACATCACTGGGTTAGGCCCGAGCGACTTGGGGATCATGCTGCCCGAGGGGCGCCCCCAATAAGGTAAGCTAACAGCATGAAGTAAAAGGGATACATGCCGCAGGGACGGACCCACGCGGCCTGGGAATAATGCAGCCCTGGGGGGCGCTCCCAGCTAGAAGTGAAGCTTGAAAGATGTCACCTGATGACGTTGAGGACAAAGGGTGTTGGTGTAGTAGACTCGGTGGGCTGCGGAAGTCGATCCTCATGAGCCCCCAGGCCCGGGGGCCTCGGGAGGCTCCGAAGGTGCTGGTGGCTCCCCGCGGACCATCTCCATCTCTGCCAGGGCTGCGGAACGCCTGGCCTCTTGTGCCTCCATGATGCCCCTCATGAGGCGCTGGTACGTGGCAGCCGCGTTCGGCAAGCCGTAAGGCATGCGAACGTAGCTGTGGGGTGGACCTCCGCAGCGCCCCACTCGCGAGGGCCAGAGGCGCTCCAGAGAGGCGACTCGGTTGAGCCCTGGTATGTCGATGCAGACGCGCAGCCCACCATCCTCGCCTGGATGGGGAGCCACTGCTGGTAGGCGGCGGCCGCCTTTCATGACTCTTGACTCCTGTAGCTCCTGAATGGCCTTGCTGACGAACTCCTGAGGGTCTGCTCTCCTTGCCTTACTCCTTCTTGAGGGAAACGTGCTTCGAAACACGCCTCCATGTGGTGCCCAAGCGCCTCCCTCGGTGACCCTAGCCAGGTCAGTGGCCCTCCAGGGAGAGCCCCCGAGCCCTGCCTGAGGAGGGCGCTGGGCACGCTTCCCTATGCGATGGAAGGAGGTTCCCCCTGGGCAGGCACGGGCCCAGAGGGGCCTGCCTCCTGAGGAGCCGAGCCGGACGATGTCTTCTTCTTCTTGGGGGCGGTCTTGAGAAGCCTCCTGCTTCCGCGATCCGGGTCTTCTAGTGACGCGGCCTGAAAGGCTCGTTCCAGGGAACACACCGCATCCTTCTCTTCACAGGGCGCCGTGATGACTCCGCCACTTCCTGGCATCTTGAGGATGTTGTAGCCGTGGCGAGTTACGGCCATGAACTTGGCCAGCGCTGGGTACCCGAGGATGGCGTTGTATGGCAGGCGAATGTGAGCGACGTCGAAGTCGATGAGCTTGGTGCGGTAGTTGTCGCGTGCCCCGAAGGTGACAGGGAGGCGGACCTGCCCAATCGGGACCGTGGAGCCGTCGGTGACTCCGGAGAAAGGCTTGGTTGGCTGAAGCTGGCTGTACGGCACTTGGAGATTGTTGAATGTTTCCACAGACAAGACGTTGAGCCCTGCCCCGCCATCGATGAGGGTCCTGGTGACCACCACGTTGCTGATGATTGGGAACAAAGCATCGGGAGGATTCCGGCTGTAGCCGCACACTTGAGCTGATCTGCTGAGCTGAACGTGATGGCGCACGCCGACCACCTAGAGGGCGCGTGGCTTCGAGCTTGGGGAGGACTGCATTCACTTCGCGGGCGAACTGCTTGAAGATGCGTTGAGAGGCTGGGGCTTGAGCCCCGCCCAGGATGCAGGCGATCGCGCGCGGCTCCTGGAAGCCCCCAGCCCCCTCGTCCTGGTGGCGGTCCTCGTTTCTCCTTGGCTGCGCGGCAGCGGAGGGAGGCCTGCGTTGCCTTGCGGGCGATCCTCGCGAGGCTGACCCCTCCAGTCTCCCTCGCGAGGCGGGTCTTGCAGCGATCCTCGTGAGATTGATCGCGCCACCCTTGGCGCAGGCCACGGTCTTCCCAGCGTCCTGCGTTCCTTCCTCCTGCTCGACCGTAGCACCGGTCACAGCAGTCGGGGCGACGGCCGATCCTTCCTTCTCGCATGACTCGGAGCTCTTGACATTCGTTGGTGTTGTGGGTGTGGAGGTCATGGTACACGCAGTACCGGCTGCCCTTGGAAGGCTCGGGCTGATCTCTGTCCCGTTTGGTGTCTGGTTCTGCCGTGAGCACGGCAGCCCCCTTGCGCTTCACATCCTTGGCCTTGGGCTTCTTCTCTTCCGGGTCCGCGGCAGGCAGCTCGAGGAGGGAGAGACGCCCTTCCTCAGCCCTGGCGCACTTGGTTGCCAAGTTGAACAGCTCCAAAGAAGTGCACAGGTCTTCATGCATCGCCAGCTCCTCCTTCATCTTGACATCGCGCATGCCGTCGGAGAAGGCTGAGATGACGGCCTCCTCAGTCACCCTGGGAATCTTGAGGCGTGTGTTGTTGAAGCGCTGGATGTACTTCTATAGGGTCTCCCCGGGTTGTTGCTTGATGCGGCGCATGTCGCTCATGGCGGTTGGCCGGTCTCGAGTACCTTGGAAGTTGGCGATGAAGCGGGTGCGCATCTCGTCCCAGGAGGAGATCGTGCCTGGAGCCAGGTTCAGGAGCCAGGTGCGGGCCCCGTCCTTGAGCGCCATGGGAAACCAGTTCGCCATGACCTTCTCGTCTCCGTTGGCAGCTTCGATGCCCAGCTCATAGAGCTGGAGGAACTCCGCAGGGTCAGCCGTGCCGTCGTACGAGGAGGCAGGTCTGGCTTGAACTTGCCGGGCCACGCGACACTGTGTAGCTCGGTGGTGAAGGCACGGCAGCCTGCTGTGGCCACGGGAGGCCTTGGGTGATGGAGAGCTTGGTCTTGCATGTCCCCACGCGCCTGCAGCGGTCTTGACGTGCGGGAGCAGGAGCATGGTCGCGACGTGCTGGAGCAGGGAGCGCCCGGGCAGCTTCTTGCGGGCGAGGGACTTCCTGGCAGCTCTGCTCTTGCCGCGCTGGCACCTGACGGAGCGGGTTCCGCCCAGGGGCCACGCGCCTTGGAGCCATGGCGCCTTCTTGAGGAGGAGGCGGCCGGGCGATGAACTACTGGGCTGATGATGATGAATGATACAAGGAAGAACAGCCTCGCGAGGTTCTGTTCTTGGCTGGGGCGATGAACTACTGGGAGGAGTTCAGCCACCCTTCTCTCTCTCTCTCTGATCGAACCCCTTCTCTTAATCCTTCCGAACCCCCCAGACCCTTCTCTTCTGTGGGTGGCTGGTCCTATTTATAAAGGCCCTGGTCCTCTTCCCAAATATCGAGCGGGAAGGGAGCCAACAATGGCGGGCTAATTTGAAGGGGGACAGCTAGTACTCGCTACCCTGACAAAAGTAGTCTTCGCCTGCACAAAGCTCTGGTGCTGACGCCGTCTTGGGCTCCACGATGACCTTCGTCTTACAGTCTTCCTGGTCTTGGTCTCGTTGCACCGAAATGGCAACCTTTGCCTGATGCCTCGGTACTCCGCGGCTGCGCTTGCCCCCTTTGCACCAAAGAGGAAAGGAGGACACTGCGCGGGATGGCACCCGCCTGGCGCCCTTGGTCGTCATGGCTTGCGTCATGGGCACCTCGTGAGGTACCCTGCCTTGATCTCTCCGCCTCCTCACGAGCCAGCCTAATGAGGCCGTGCCTGAGGAAGCTCCGTGTCGTCTGCCCCGCGAGGCTTGGCCCCTCGCGAGGGTCTTGGGTCTGTGTTGATGAAGATGGGCCGTGCTGGGCCCCCCTTTGAGCCACGCCACAGGCCGTAGGCAGGCAAGTCTGGGGACCCCCGTTCCCAGAACGCCGACAACCAGCGGCGCCTCCGACACCGCCGCCCATAGCGTCTCTTCCAAAACGACGCCGCCTCCACCACATCAGCCCCCGCTCGCTCGACCACGTCGGCCCGCAGCGGGGTGTCATCTGCTACCTCCACGACCTCCTAGTCGGAGATCACCACCTCAGCCCGGCCTCCACGGCTGCGCTCCCTCACTGATGATGGCTCAAAGACCGTTGCCGCCACCACCGTGCCCTCCGCATCTCGCGCCAGGCCGGCTCCGCGCCGCCTCGTGCCCATGCCGCCATCGCCGTCGTCCAAGCACGGACCGACGCCGCCTTCAGCTCCGCCTCGGCCCGGTTCCTGTCCCGCAGGCCACGGCTTCGGCGTCGTTCATCCAGGCCGAGTCCGAGTCGGCCGTCCCTCCACCTCGGCCTAGTCGGCTCGCAGCGCGATTGGCGACCTGAAGAAGAAGACAGAATGAGCAGAAAAGAAACAAGACTAGCTCAAGAAAAAATCTGAGCGCAAACGAGAGATGAAGCTTACCCCGCCAAGACCGGGACCAGGGTTGGCCTCCCGTGCCCGCCGCCGCGCTTCCTCTTGGCCGGCCTCCCAGGCCCCGGCCGGGTCCGCCGTGCGCTTCGGGGCCCGGGGTCGCGGCGCGACGCTGTCTTTCCCATGCGGGCGGCTCGCGCCGCCCCATGCAAGGACCCGGCTCCGCCCGTGTCGCCGCCTCCCCCGCCCAATGCCACTACACCGACAATTGGCGTCAGCACTGACCATTCCGTGCCGCGGTCAGAAATTCAAGACACATGAAGAAAAACACGAGACTTACTCGTGCGACGCCCAGCGCCGCGTCGGACTCGGCCTCCTCCTCCCCGCCATGAGCCGCGGGCTCCTCTGGCGCCACCAGCGCCACCTGCAATGGGGCCAGGGCGTAAGGATGATGAATTGCGTTTAGAAGTACCCCCCGCGTCGCGTCAGGACGGATGAGAAGGCGCGCGGCAGCAAAGTAAGAAGACCAGACACTCACCTGCGGCGCCGGGTTTGACTGGCTGTACGACGCCTTGTTGAACCGCCAGTCCTCCCCAAGGTTGGCCTTGGAGATGTCATTCACGCCGCGCGTGATTTGCTCCACGGACAGCCGCGTCGACCCCATGTGGTTGGGTTCTTGAAGGCCGACCATTTCGCCGATAAGGCAAGTGCGCCCCTGAAGCGGAAGGACCCGGCGCAGGATGAACGCGGCGAGGAGGTCGGTGTCGGTGAGCCCCTCCTGCGTCCTCGTCACCGTCACTCGCTCACAGATATTGACGATCCCCTGCGACAGACGCCTGGGCGTGTAGCCCCAGTTCGTCTTCGCCCGTGGAGGTGCGATGGCGAAGGCCGGAAGGTTGATGCGATCCGCACCAAGGTTGGACGTAGAAGAAGGAGTTCTGCCACTTGCAATCCTCCAGCGGTATCTTGGCAAATCCGCCCCCGACCGCTTTGAGATGATGGCGGCATCGCAGTCGGCGAACTCCCCGGCCGACGGGCCTTGCTGCTTCAAGGAGAAGAAGCGTGCCCAGAGGTCGATCGTAAGCTCGAACCCCATGTATCCCTCGCAGAGGGTGATGAAGCCGGAGAGCTGGACGATGGCGCCGATGCCAAGATGATGCAGCTGGAGCCCGAAGAACTCCAAGAACGCACGGAAGAAGGTGCTCGCCGGCAGCCCGAACCTGTGCTCGAAGTGCATGAGGAAGACCACGCGCTCCTGCCCCTCGGGCTGAGGCCTCTGCTCGTCGCGCGGCAGCCGGACGCCGACGTCCGTCTCCTGCGGCAGGAGCCACGTCGCCCAGAGTTGGGTGATGTCCTCGGAGGTGACATTCGAACCCATCCAGGAGCCCGATGGCAGCGACATGATCAAAGGAAGAAGAAGGAAGATGGACGGCGAAGGAGTTCTGCTCGGAGCAGTGGGCGCCGCAGTGCGTCAGTTGCAAAGAGCAGAGCGAGAGCAAAGGGACAGGAGGGCGCGCGAGAATAATGTCCGCCGTCCCCCTGCCCCCCAATTTATAACCCTCGGTTTGAACATGGGGAAGTGGGATCGTCTGCACGCGCCCGTTCCACTACCCCGCAATAAGTGCGCATGTACACGCGCAGTAACTGCCCGGGGAAGAGCAACCGGCCCTCGGACGCCGCAATAAATCCGCGCACTTGGCCCGAGGGCGCGCGGCGGTGGGCCCCAGCTCGTGACCCGGTCCCGTCACGCGCGTGGCCTGTCAGGCCCCTCCGACTTCTGGGCACCATGTAGCGCCCGCGCAAAGCCCGAGGGATTGCCCCAAGATTCGGCGGACTTCTCGGTCCCCGCCACGGCCGGGATGCCACGATCCTGTTTCCGAGAAAACCAGCACACAGTGGGTGTTGCCGGACCCGGCGCTCGCAGAATCCACCTTGCTTAAGGGGGAAACTGTGAAGCCCACTCATCCGAAGACGGCGGACCTTCATAGCTTCAGGGACTATTGTCAGGGGAATGGACCCCGGGCAGGCAACGGAACCCGGATCCTCTTCAAAAGACAACGGGGTTGGCACCGCCCCTCAATACCGGCACGCGCTTGGCCCGGTCACTCGAACCGGCCAAGCCGCGCAAGCCGGCCAAACTAGCCGACCCGGCAAGGCACGTCGACTCGGCCCCAACAACTAGCCCAAGACAGCCGAACCCGGCACGACCAAAGCCTCCTCAACAAGCCAGCGCCACCTATGGCGTGCTACGCAATCCAGCCGCGGTCAACTCCCGTCCCATCCAGGCCGTATGATGGGGACGAGACTTCAATCAACGATGACCGAGGCAACAGTGCCCCGCCCATGCCTCTGGTCAGCAGGAACGTGGCAACAGTGCCCCTCACCTACCCGCTGACAGGGCCGGCGTGGCTACAGTGCCCCGCCTTCACGCTGACGACAGCAAGCAGCAACCTAACGGAGGGCATTGTACGCGACTCGACTCGGCCACGCCCTGACGATCGACAAGACGGCGCACAGTCCCCCTAGGCATGCGAGGCCCGCACCTAGGGGAACCCGGGGAACCACAAGCCCTCAGCGGGACCCAGCCCGGGTCCCCGGACATCGACAATACAGACCCACCGACTTGTAACATTACCATTGTACCCCCGAGGGGTTGGACTATAAAACCCCCTGGGAGCCCACGATCATACGGAGAGCGGGCGAGAGGGCAAGCAGAAAACACATATGAGAGAAAAGCATGTAAGCATAGGACTAGCCACAAAACAGCAACACCAAAGAGAAGGAGCAGCCCAAGCCTTGGCCAGTTTCCTTCCTCCTCCAGACAGCTCCAGGAGCAACATTATACTATCGATCATCCAACTACACTCGGCAGGACTAGGGGTATTATCTCTCCGGAGAGCCCTGAACCTGGGTATGTTCGGCATCCCGCGACCGCTCATGCCAACCCCGCCTCTGGAGTCCACTAGCACCCTCGAGCCTCCTCCTCTCTTTAGCCATCCCTTGGCATCTGTCATGCGCCCACCACGACACCCCTAGCTCACTCACTCACCACGATCTCAAAGCTCAGCTAGTCGAACTCGAAGAACAAGGGACACAAGAGTTTATACTAGTTCGGGCCACCGATGTGGTGTAATACCCTACTCTAGTGTGGTGTGGTGGATTGCCTTGTAGGCTGAGGATGAACAAGTACAAGGGAATAATAGCCTCCTGAGGAGAGATGTTCTTGAGCTCGGTGAGCTGGTGCGTATGAGGGTGGAATGGATCCGATCCCAGCTCTCCTCCCCTTCCTATGGTGGAGGTTAGTCCTATTTATAGAGGCCCCGGTCCTCTTACCAAATGTTACGCGAGAAGGGATCCCACAATAGCCAATTTAAAGGGGGACAGCTAGTACAAGCTATCCTGACAAAACGTGGTCTTCGCCTGCGAAAGGCTCTGGTGGTGACACCATCATAGGCTCCGCGATGACCTCCATCCTGCCGTCCTGCTGGTCTTGGTCTTGTTGCGCTGATGTGGAAACCTTTGCCTGATGCCTCGGGACTCCTCGCCTGCACCTTCTCCTTTAGCACCAAAGAGGCAACTGGTGCTCTGCACCCGCTGGCGCCCGCCTGGAACCCACCTGGCCTTGGTCGTCATGGCTCACGTCACGGGAACCTCACGAGGTGCCCCTCACCTTGATCTCTCCGCTCCTCGCGTGCCGGCCTAGTGAGGCTGCCCCTGAGGAGGTATTGTGTCATCCACCTCATGAGACTTGGCCCCTCGTGAGGGTCTTGAGTGTTTGCTGGTGAATATGGGCTGTACCAGGCCACTAGAGGAGCCACATCGTGGGCCACAGGCAGGCAAGTCTGGGGACCCCGTTTCCAGAACGCCAAAAGTAGCCCCCGGGCCCAAGGTGCGCTCGGACTTGGCTTCGAGGCGAAGCCAAGGGGCAAGTGCGGAGCACCGTGGGCCCCAACCGCCTGCAGCCTTGATTGACGCGTGGCGACTAACGGGACGTGGGCGTCTTCGCTTCCCCACGCTGCCTCGGCAACTGCCCGACTTGACGAGTCCCTGGTGCATGCAGAAAAGCCATCATTACCTGCGATCGTGGGGGTCGCCGGTTAGCCTTCTCCCGCTATAAATGGGGAGGGGCGGAGTCCCCGTCGCCCATCTCTTCCCGTTCCGCTTGCTTCTTGTTCCTTGCTTCACTGCTAGTAGCGACATCCATGGCGCCGATGAAGAGGATCTCTGCCGTGGAGAAGGGCAAGGCTCGCCAAGAGTGGCCCGTCTCTCCTACGCCCAAGAGGGGGCGTGGTCGCCCTCGCAAGCACACCTCGACCCCATTGTGGCTCCCCGTGGTCGAGGACAAATCTCTTCGGGGTCCGGTGCCACTTCGGGCGTCCAAGGCGGCGTTTCTCCTCCCGGTGGAAGTCGCTTGGGGCGTGGCGGTACCGTCGACGAGGGGAGGCGCGCTGTGGTCACTAGGCCTCCCCGACCATGCTTGCACTTAGCAGAGGTGCTGCCGGAGTTCGTTGTGTGGTCGGATGGCACCTGGCTCCAGCTTCCGCACTTCTTTGCCGGAGAGCTGGTGACTTCGGGTCCCGGCGGCCTCTGGCTACAGGCGGACGGCTGCTGTAGCAAGGCCTCGTGGGTTGCGGTGGAGATCTCCGTCACAGGCAACGTAGCCCTGGCCCGCGGTTGGTAGATGTTTGCCCGCGCGCGCGGCCTGGGCAGGCGGTGCGCCATCCACTTCAAGTACGACGATGCTGCAACCCTCTTTGTGAGGGTGTTCGGGGAAGATGGTCGCCGCGCTGGGTGCTGCCTTGAAGACAGCGACGGCGACAAAGTGCTTGGCCTTGGCGATGGCCGCGACGAGGACGAGGGCAAGCTCGCCCTCGGTGATGGCCGCGACTCATCCAACACCGGCGACTCCTCCTCCGGCGAAAGCTCCAGCGGCGGCTACGACTAGCCACCCTGTCGCCGGGCTCGCTTTGAGGACGGTGGTGGGTCGTCCCACCGTGGCGCCCTGGTGAAGCGCGAGGAGGGCTCTGGCTGAGCTTGGGGAAGCGTTGGGTGCTGGTTCTCGGGAGTAGTCGCGGGCGTAGGGGCCGCTTTTGCCTGTTCTTCCTTTCTTTTCTCCCTGCATCACAAGAAACAAGTATGGGCCCGTGGGGGCATATAATGAACCGTAACACCTTTCCTGCCTTTTGCTATGTTTATCAGTTCTGAGTTGTATTGTGGTATGAGTGATTTACGTAGGCATGTATGGATAACTTAGCTCGATGCATATGAAGCAGCCTCCACCTTGTGAGGCACGCATCTCCCGGCACTTGATGAGACCTCCCTGCTGAGAACTTGGGAGGTGTCGAGATACTCAAAAAATTCGTTTAAGAAACCCTTATCCTACCTTGCTCAGGGCCCCGAGCGTGGCCAGGCATGGCCTAGCGCACCACGTCGCGGTACCCGTGTGGTTACGGACTTAAAAAGGGGGTTCACCAGTCGTGAGTTCGAACGAGGGTGCCTCGTGAAGACCAAGGGAAGCGCTTACGCGCACACCTGTCCAGCCCCCTTGTGAGGCGTGCGAGGGAGAGTGTCGGGCAAAACAGGAAAACGAGGGAAGAAACAAAGAGAAGGGAATCAAACCAAGCTAGCGAGAAACACCAGAATTCAAAATCTCCATTAAAGAAAGACAAGCTAACTGTGGAAAGCAAATGAACAGCCGCATCCGGCACCTAGTCTAGTCTTCTCACCATCGCGGAGCTAAGTGATTCCACTAGGACATGGGAGGGAGCCTCCGAGGCCCGAGGGCGGCACTCCGGAGACTCCGGGGTGTGTACAGCCCCACTCATTATTACGTGAGAGTGTCACGAGCGGAGACCTTCATGGGCACTGGGCCTTGCTTCATGGCTAGAACTTCTGGAGGTGCTAGATGTTCCAGGCGTTCTGGATGGGGATCCCGTCCTCGTCTCTAGGCGCGCGGCGCCAGGCCTGGAGACGCGGGCGATCCTAAACGGGCCCTCCCACATGGGCGAGAGCTTGTGCAGCCCTTCCCTGGAGAGCACCCGCCTCAGGAAGAGATCACCCACCTCGAGCGTTCTGGAGCGGACGCTGCGACAGTGGTAGCATCGCAGTGACTGCTGGTATCTTGCCGCTCAAAGTGAGGCTTCACGGCGGCGTTCCTCCCCTAGCACAAGGTCCGTTCCACGCATGGCGTCCTGCTGCGTCTCATCAAACGCCAGGACCTGCATGTAGTGATGCCTGACCTCATGAGGGAGAACTGCTTCTGCTCCATAGACGAGGAAGAAAGGGGTCTCGCTTGTTAGCTTGGTGGCGGTGGTGCAGATGGACCACAACATGGACTGGAGCTCGTCGTGCCAGCCCCTGCCATAGGCCTCGAGCTTCTTCTTGAAGGTCCTGGTCTTGAGGCCTCTCAGGACCTCCACGTTGGCGCGTTCGGCATGGCCATTGCTCCTGGGGTGTGCCACTGAAGCGTAGCAGATCTACGTTCCAAGGTTAGCACAATATGTCTTGAAGAGATTGCTAGTGAACTGTGAACTGTTGTTGGTCATGATGCAGTTAGGGACCCCGAACCGGCTCATAAGGCCCTTGATGAACTTAACTGCGGACCCGGCCGGGATGGTGCGGACGGCCTCCACCTCTGCCCATTTGGTGAACTTGTCGATGGCGACGTAGAGGTAGCGGTAGCCCCCAGGCACTCGAGGGAATAGGCCTAGGATATACAACCCCCAGACCATGAATGGCCACGAGGGCAGGATGGTCTGGAGGCCCTGAGTTGGCTGATGGATCTGCTTGGCATGGAATTGGCAGGCCTCGCAGGACCTCACCAGCTCTGTCGCGTCGTTGAGTGCCGTGGGCCAGTAGAACCCGCTGTGGAATGCCTTGCCGACCAGGGTATGTGATGACAAGTGGTGCCCGCAGTCTCCGCCATGTATGTCAGCTTGCAACTCGTTCCCCTGCTCCCTAGAGATGCATCGCAAGGAAACATCATTCGGCCATTTTCTGTAAAGCTCTCCATCTTGGATGCAGTATGTTGCAGCTTGTCGGGCCACACGCTCTGCATCCTCCTCCTTCTCTGGTAGCGTCCCCTGCCCTATGTACGCCTTGAACTCCTCGGTCCAGCACCCTCCTGAGGCTCGAGCGCTAGGAGCATGCATACTCCTGAGGTCGGACCGCAAGCGGGGGCTCCCGAGGTCGGTGGTTGGGGGAGTTCCTCTCGAGAAGGCGCGACATCCGTGGCCGCGGGGGCCGCTGAAGGCTTGAAGAGTCGCTCCTCGAAGACACTGGGTTCTTGGGGCTGGTGCTTTGACACCCTCTTGGCGATCTCATCAGCCTCCTTGTTGGTGCCGCGTGGGACGTGCTGCAGTTCTAGGCCCAAGAATTGCTTCTCCATCTTACGCACCTCCGCGAGGTACGCTTCCATGTGCTCGTCCCTTGGTTCATACACCTTGTTGGAGAAGTTGACGAGGAGCTAGGAATCGCCCTTGATGGTAAGACGCTTCACTCCCAAGGCCACCGCTGCCTTGAGACCGGCGATCCACCCCTCGTACTCCGCAATGTTGTTGGACACCTTCTCGCCCCGCTGGAAGCAGAGCTGCATGGCGTAGTAGAGCTTATCTTGGGTGGGCGAGATGAGCACAGCTCCAGCCCCCGCGCCTTGGCGCGCGAAGGCACCATCGAAGTACATGACCCAACCATCTGGTGCTTCACTTCCTGGTGAGAGAGATGGGCTCCTGCCATCTTCAGGTTCCGGGACGTCGGTCCATTCGACCACGATGTCGGCTAGGGGCCCCCTTGGTGACCCTGGTTGTGCTGAACTCGAGCTGAAATGACTGAGGTTCGATATTCCACTCGGCGACCCTTCCCGCCGCATTACGGCTCCGGAGCACCCTCTCTAGTGGGTAAGCCGAGACGACTTTGATCGGGTGGCCTTGGCAGTAATGGTGCAGCTTACGTGAGGCCACCAGGAGCGCGAGCAGAAGCTTCTATGGCATGGGGTATCACGCCCTTGCATCCCGCAGCATCGTGCTGATGAAGTACACTGGGAGCTGGACGAGGGCGGGAGCGTCGATGGAGCCCACTTTTGCCGGAGGTCGGGGCGTCTCCTAAGGTCATGGGACCTCAGGAGCCTGGTCATCCATTGGGGCCTCTGCAGGCTCGAGGACGCCGCCCTGTCGGGCCTGATCATTTGTTGATGTTGTCGCAGCCTCTGCGGTATCCTCCTGGTGCCGTATCGCCCCAGCTGGAGGTGCGGCACGGCGCAGCAGGCCCTTGGCCTGGCACTCTTCCCGGACCGCCACTAGTGCCGCGCTGGTGGAGTAGGGAGTGGCGGCAAGGTAAAGCACCAGGGGCTCGAGGGGATGAGGCACCACCATCACCGGAGGGCTGGTCAGGTATCTCTTCAGGTCTTGAAACGCCAGGTCGGCCTTCGGGGTCCACTCGAATGGGCCCTTCTTCTTCATCAGCTTGAAGAATGGCAAGGCACGCTCTCCCAGCTTGGAGATGAAGCTCCGTAGCGAGGTCACGCAGCCTTAGGATCCACCTTAGGGTCCACCTTCCTCGACGGTACTTGCTTCGTCTCGGCCCGATCTTGAGTGAACAACTTCTTCTTCTTTGCTGGTGCGGCCTCCTTGGCTCCGGGAGTGGCCTCGTTGGTCGGGCCTGCTGCCGCGACGGCCCTAAAGGCAAGCTTGAGTGTCGTCAGAGCCTCCTTGGTGTCTCCAGCCATGGTGAGGCGCCATTGCTCCCTGGCATCTTCATGAGGTTATAATCAGGATGGGTAGCCGCCATGAACTGGGCCAAGGCCAAGTACTCAAGGATGGCGTTGTACGGGAGGCTGATGCGGATGATGTTGAAGTCGATAATCTCAGTCCGGTAGTTGTCGCGGGTGCCGAAGGTCACAGGAAGGCGGATCTGCCCTAGGGGGCCGGCGGAGCCGCCGCCGACCCCGGAGAAGGACTTGGTGGGGCAAAGCCGTTCATGTGGCACATGAAGCAAGGCAAAAGTTTCCACGGAGAGCACATTAAGGCCGGCCCCACCATTGATGAGGGTCTTGATGACGGCTATGTTGCAGATGGTGGGCATGCATAGCATTGGGAGCACGCCCGAGCTAGTGGTGGCGGCGGGGTGGTCCCTCGAGTCGAAGGTGAGGTCGGCCTTGGGCGCCTCCCAACCTGGGGGAGCTCCTTGCTACATGGAGGCGGCGCCGATCTGGCAGTAGAACTGCTTGGTGTGGCGGTTCGAGGGCGGTGCTTGTGAGCTACCGAGGAGGGCTGCGACTGTGATGGGCGCTGGCGCCACAAAGCGTGCAATGAAGAGGCCGCGCAGCTCCTCCCAAGACGCCACTGAGGATTCTGGGAGGGTGAGCAGCCAGGGGCGTGACACGCCGGCGAGGGCCATGGGGAACCAGTTAGGCATGACCTTGTCGTCGCCTCCAGCTTCCAAGACGGCCTCCTCGTATGTCAGCAGGAAGCCCGATGGATCCGCCGCGCCATCGTAGCGAGGCGTCATCTCTGTCTTCACTACAAAAAATAAAGACACATCCGTGACATTTTGGGCCGAACAAATTTTTTTTCTATCATACATATGACACTTCTATGACGATAATTGTGACAAAACCCGGCATCATCATTGATGTGGTGGGCTCCTACTTCTATGAGAAAAAATCATGACAGAAAATGGGTTTTTTGTCCTGGGTGGGCCGGAGACGCAGCTGCATGACATTCTTTGGGCCGTCCATGACAGAAAAAACCGTGGTAGAAGCCAGGGGGAGGAAAATTTCAGGGAGTTCCCGGTTACGGTGGGAGGTAGGGGGCCGAGCGATGCGCGTTTCTCTCGTACACGTACGCGCGTGTGTGCGAGGCGTTGGCTCTAACTGAACCCGAGCGAGGCGTTGGGCTCTAACTGAACCCGAGCGATTGCACTGCAGGCTACGCGTTACTGAACCCGAGCGATCGATCGATGGCTGTTAACTGAACCCGATCGAGCGATTCCTTCGCTACTGCTGCTAACTGAAGCCGATCGATGCTGCCTCTGGGATGAACAGTGAGCGTTGCGGGTTGGATGAACAGTGAGCGGTGGCGTTGCCTCTGGATGAACAGGACCCCGTGGTGTGGTGAACAGCGGGTGAAGGGGTGCCCGTGGAGGGGTGGTTGAACAGGACCCCGTGGTGTGGAGGGATGGATGAACAGTAGACGGTGGGGGGGGTGGTTGAACAGTAGCCGGTGGAGTAGCGCGCGGTGGAGGCTGGATGAACAGGAGCCCGTGGAGGCTGGAGGAGGTCGACGGTAGCCCGTGGAGGCTGGAGGAGGTCGACGGTGGAGATGAACAGTATCCCGTGGAGTCCCGTTTTGCGGTACGCCACACCCCTCCCGATGAACAGGACCCCCGTTTCGACCGTAGCGCTCCAACACAAGTCCGTTTCGTCCGTTTTGCGGTACGCCACACCCCTCCCGATCAACAGGACCCCCGTTTCGACCGTAGGAGGTCCGTTTCTCCGTTTTGCGGTACGCCACACCCCTCCCGATCAACAGGACCCCCGTTTCGACCGTAAGGAGGTCCGTTTCCTCCGTTTTGCGGTACGCCAGACACCCCCCGATCAACAGGACCCCGTTCCGAACTGTAGGAGGTCCGTTTTCCTCCGTTGTGCGGTACGCCAGGCCTCGTTTCCATCGCCTGTTCCGTCCAAGCCCTCCCGATGAACACGACCACGCATTCCGTTCCGACCCAGCCGGTTGGCTCCCACGCGTTCCGTTGCCTCCCGATGAACACGACGCATTCCGTTGCCTCCCCATGAACACGACCGCATTCCGTTGCCTCCCCATGAACACGACGACGACATTGTTTCTCCGTTCCGACCCAGCCATGTACACGAGCCCTGGCCGTACGTATGCGCGAGTAGGCATTCGAGACCCCGCCCGTATGTACACATACGTGGCCGTATTTTCTTTCTTGCACCCTGGCCGTGTACGTACGTGTACATGCTACGTGCGCGCCTCTACTACGACACGTGACGCGCCTCTACTACGACACGTGCGCGCCTCTACATCCACCAGTATATATGTACGTACACGTTCGCGACCAGAATGACAACGCTACGTACGCTTCGACCAGGTGGGTCCCGACTGTCAGGCACTTCCTTGCCTGCGAAGATGTAGCTGGTGGGTCCCAGCAGTCAGGGGCGAATCGTTTTTTTTTGCCCGGACGCACTTCCTTGTGCGAAGATGTAGCTGGTGGGTCCCAGCAGTCAGGGGAAATGTTTTTTTGTGAAATACAGTGGCCCGTCCGGTGGGTCCCAGCTGTCAGGTGGAGGAATCATTATTTTCCGCGTAATAAGGAGGCACTTCCTTGCTGCGGCCGTGGACCCAGCTGTCAGCCTCTCCACGTACAGTCCACGTCCGATGGAAGTCGTTCCTTGACCACGTTGACCACGCGCCGAGAGCACCAGGGCGGTGGACGACGGCGAGGCCTAGGAAGGACGACGGGAGCCGGGGAAGACGCGGCAGTGGAAGCCCGCGCGGAGAGGAGTACGAGGGTTCACTGGTTCGGCTGCGTGTGAGGCTGCCGTCCCACAGGGCCTGGCCAGCGGTGGGAATAGTAGGGGGCGGTGAGGCCTCCACGGCAGCACAGCCGGCCACGGGAGGCAGGAGCATGCGGCACGACCGGCGCTTTGGGCGGCTGGAGCAAGAAGACCAGAGGTTGAAGAAGCACTACGGCGTTGGATGGACATCGTACGGTCACTGGAGCTAGAATCATTCATATTGACTAAAGTTGACAAAGGCCCCCGTCCCAGTCAACTTAGTAGGCCCACAAGTCAGCCTCCCACCATGGTGGGTCCCAGCTAGCAGGGGGAGTATTCATTTTTTTGTGCGTAATAAGGAGGCACTTCCGGTGGGTCCGAGCTGACAGCGGGGGGAACGTTTTTTTCACAAAATACGCTGGCCCGTCCGGTGGGTCCCAGCAGTCAGGGGGGAAACATTTTTTCGCGAAATAAGGTGGCCCGTCCGGTGGGTCCCTGCTGTCAGGTGGAGGAATAATTATTTTGCGCGTAATAAGGAGGCACTTCCTTGCGGCCGCCTGGACCCAGCTGTCAGCCTCTCCACGTACAGTACTCTTCCGATGGAAGTCGGTCTTGACCACGTTGACCACGCCGCGCGAGAGCACCAGGGCGGTGGACGACGGCGAGGCCTAGGAAGGGGACGACGCGGAGCCGGGGAAGACGCAAGTGGAAGCCCGCGGGAGTACGAGGGTTCACTGGTTCGGCTGCGGTGTGAGGCTGCCGTCGCCGCAGAATAACAGGGGGTGTGGGTGAGTAGAGGGATGGCCTGGCCAGCGGTGGGAGTAGTACTGGGGCGGTGAGGCCTCCGCGGCATCACAGCCGGCCACGGGAGGCAGGAGCACGTGACACGACCGACGCTACTTTGGGCGGCTAGAGCAAGAAGACCAGAGGTTGAAGAAGCACTACGGCCGTTGGATGGACATCGTACGATCACTGCAGCTAGAATCGTTTATATTGACTAAGTTGACAAAGCCCTTGGTACGCGTCAACTTAGTAGGCCCACAGCTCGGATTTGGCAGAGAACATATAGCCCATTTGCGATTTGTAAGAATGTACAACCCATTTTTTAATTCTAATGGAATTTACTACAACCCATTTACAGTTTGTTAAAAGTACAGCCCAACTTCTAGCTAGGACAACGATTAATAATTTCAAACAACCGCTCAAAACAGAATTCAAAAAAATTCCCACATTTTGATGGGATCCGAAATATTTTTATCCGAAATTTCTAGTCAGGTTAAATATAATTTCAAAATAAAGTTGTATTACGTTAAAATCCAACGAAATATTGCGCGCGCAACAAGTAATGAAATTAAAATTTTCAAATTCCAAAAATAATATATTTTTCAAACTAATTACGTGTTTGGTGCATAGTAACTGTCCAGTTATTATAATTACATCCCATTTATTATTTCTTAAAGTCCATTTTCTTGTTAAGCCTAATGCATACCTCCTAGGAAAGTTTGCAGCCCAGCGGGGCGGAGAATAACAAGTTGACCCGGATATTGTGTACAACTGTCGGCCCAGTTGCATTGCTGATGTTGAAAAAAAGGCCTGTGTAGTACAGTACAACCTAACATGGTTACTCAGCCCACATTCAGCGACGCCGGAAAGGCCCAAACAAGGCTTCTGTACAACTTTTTGAAGTCACTGAGCTCAATTAATAACTTAAGAAAAAAGTTAGATTACAGTGGAACCTAATTAAAAGCTGTCACGAGCAAATAAATAATTCAACGGGTCCCACTTGTGCGTCTCGTGTGCGTGTGTGTGTGTGTGTGAGAGAGAGAGACCATCGTGATGCTCGTAAATACATCTTTCAGCCATATGCATTGCTGATGCTCAGTAAAAACTTATATAGTTGACACAATCATATAGAACATCATAGCACACTGAACTTGCATACAAAAATTTCACGCAGGCGGCACAATCAGGATGGAAGCAGTGGATCGCTACGGGAAGGGCTATGTTGAAACCAACGAAGTCGTACATAACGGTTCATCGTCTTTATCAATGACGGGGAAATATCTTGAATGTTGTGCAAAGAAAACAGACAGACAACACAATAAGTTCTGCTAGCACATTAAGTTGACGTACAACCCTTTCTAAAAAAAGTTCAGGTACAAAATTAGAACAGGTCACAATCAAATGTACTGGCATATCAGTGCTTCACACCCATAGCTCGGATTTAACTAGTACTCCCTCCGTCTGGGAAAATTTGTCCACAGGGCAGTGTATTTGTTTTTTTTTGCAAAAAAAAACCCACAGAGTTTTAAACACGTCACAAAGAAGTCCATCTCCTTCCTTCCTCCTCCCCCGTCGCCCGCGCCTTGCAGCCATCGCCGGCTACCCACCTGCGCCGCCGCCCGCCTGGATCTGCGCGCGACCAACACCAGAACCGTGGCCCAGCCCGCGACCAACAACAGCGCCGCCGCCCGCTTGCACCTGTCGGCTTACCACCTGCACCGCCCGCCGTGAAGGCGACCTGCGCCGCGCCCTCCTCGAGCTACGCCGCCGGCCCCGTTGAAGGTCGCCGCCCACGTTTCGCCCACCTTCGCCCCCACCTGCGCCTCCGATTTCGTCCGCTTCGGCCGCCGGCCGTGGACAATTCCGGCCACTCCCGCCTCTCATGCTGCTACTGGTGGACGACGCCGGCGCCGTGGACCTCTGATGCTGCTTTTGCCTTTTCCCCTGCCTCGCCTCTGCTGCCACTCCCGCCTGTGCTGGTGAGTCTGCCCCGCCCGCCTCTGCTACTGCTGCTGTTCAATTTGTTGTGTGAGTCTGAATTTGCTGTTCTCAGTACAGGCGGAGAAAATTCAGTCAGGGGATACAAAGCTAGAGAAATAATCCAGGACAAAGGTTGTACACTGCTGCTAAATGATGAACAGATTATAGTGAAAATTTAGTTTGATGCCATCAAATTCATTGAGTAATACTCTTGGCATTCTTGGAGATCTGCTAGTTTTTGGAAGTTTTTCTTGCTACAGTTAACTGAAAATGTTCAGTGTTCCAATACTGTAGAGAAACTACAGTGCCTGTAATTCAGTTATGACTCCTTTACTGAAACTGTAGTGTTTGCTAAAACTGAGATGTAAACTAAAGGAGTTTGTGATTTGCAGAAGCTGTAGCATACTCCAACAAGTGATAAATGCACTCAAAAGTTCACTGAGAAAATGCAGAGGCTGCTCACTTGTTACTGAAAGTTTTCTGGAGTGATAAATGCATGCAAAAGAAGTTCAGTTAACTGTTACTGTTGCTGTATGAATTCCAACCAGGTCAATTTGTTGTCAATTACTCTGTAATACTCAACCAGGTTTATGCAAAATGAAGATCAACCATGTTTATTTGGATTTATTTGAATCATTTGAATTTATTTGCTTTATTTGGATTTATACACCATTTGTCCAATTGCAAACATACCTAAAGTTTCCAATTGTCCAATTTCAGTCATTCATTTTACAGAGAGCTAAGCATAGCCATGACTCTTCC
>NC_053024.1:607689898-607717498 GCF_003073215.2 Triticum urartu
CATTTTATTATTTCTTAAAGTCCATTTTCTTGTTAAGCCTAATGCATACCTCCTAGGAAAGTTTGCAGCCCAGCGGGGTGGAGAATAACAAGTTGACCCGGATATTGTGTACAACTGTCGGCCCAGTTGCATTGCTGATGTTGAAAAAAAGGCCTGTGTAGTACATACAACCTAACATGGTTACTCAGCCCACATTCAGCGACGCCGGAAAGGCCCAAACAAGGCTTCTGTACAACTTTTTGAAGTCACTGAGCTCAATTAATAACTTAAGAAAAAAGTTAGATTACAGTGGAACCTAATTAAAAGCTGTCATGAGCAAATAAATAATTCAACGGGTCCCACTTGTGCGTGCGCGTGTGTGTGCTGTGTGTGTGAGAGAGAGAGAGAGATAGAGAGAGAGACCATCGGTCGATGCTCGTAAATACATCTTTCAGCCATATGCATTGCTGATGCTCAGTAAAAACTTATATAGTTGACACAATCATATAGAACATCATAGCACACTGAACTTGCATACAAAAATTTCACGCAGGCGGCACAATCAGGATGGAAGCAGTGGATCGCTACGGAAGGGCTATGTTGAAACCAACGAAGTCGTACATAATGGTTCATCGTCTTTATCAATGACGGGGAAATATCTTGAATGTTGTGCAAAGAAAACAGACAGACAACACAATAAGTTCTGCTAGCACATTAAGTTGACGTACAGCCCTTTCTAAAAAAAGTTCAGGTACAAAATTAGAACAGGTCACAATCAAATGTACTGGCATATCAGTGCTTCACACCCATAGCTCGGATTTAACTAGTACTCCCTCCGTCCGGGAAAAGTTGTCCACAGGGCAGTGTATTTGTTTTTTTGCAAAAAAACCCACAGAGTTTTAAACACGTCACAAAGAAGTCCATCTCCTTCCTTCCTCCTCCCCCGTCGCCCGCGCCTTGCAGCCATCGCCGGCTACCCACCTGCGCCGCCGCCCGCCTGGATCTGCGCCGCGACCAACACCAGAACCGTGGCCCAGCCCGCGACCAACAACAGCGCCGCCGCCCGCTTGCACCTGTGCCGCGGCTTACCACCTGCACCGCCCGCCGTGAAGGCGACCTGCGCCGGCGCCCTCCTCGAGCTACGCCCGGCCCCGTTGAAGGTCGCCGCCCATGTTCGCCCACCTTCGCCGCCCACCTGCGCCTCCGATTTCGTCCGCTTCGGCGCCGGCACCGTGGACAATTCCGGCACTCCCGCCTCTCATGCTGCTACTGGTGGACGACGCCGCGCCGTGGACCTCTGATGCTGCTTTTGCCTTTTCCCCTGCCTCGCCTCTGCTGCCACTCCCGCCTGTGCTGGTGAGTCTGCCCCGCCCGCCTCTGCTACTGCTGCTGTTCAATTTGTTGCTGTGAGTCTGAATTTGCTGTTCTCAGTACAGGCGGAGAAAATTCAGTCAGGGGATACAAAGCTAGAGAAATAATCCAGGACAAAGGTGTAGCACTATGCTGCTAATAATGAACAGATTATAGTGAAAATTTAGTTTGATTCCATCAAATTCATTGAGTAATACTCTTGGCATTCTTGGAGATCTGCTAGTTTTTGGAAGTTTTTCTTGCTACAGTTAACTGAAAATGTTCAGTGTTCCAATACTGTAGAGAAACTACAGTGCCTGTAATTCAGTTATGACTCCTTTACTGAAACTGTAGTGTTTGCTAAAACTGAGATGTAAACTAAAGGAGTTTGTGATTTGCAGAAGCTGTAGCATACTCCAACAAGTGATAAATGCACTCAAAAGTTCACTGAGAAAATGCAGAGGCTGCTCACTTGTTACTGAAAGTTTTCTGGAGTGATAAATGCACGCAAAAGAAGTTCAGTTAACTGTTACTGTTGCTGTATGAATTCCAACCAGGTCAATTTGTTGTCAATTACTCTGTAATACTCAACCAGGTTTATGCAAAATGAAGATCAACCATGTTTATTTGGATTTATTTGAATCATTTGAATTTATTTGCTTTATTTGGATTTATACACCATTTGTCCAATTGCAAACATACCTAAAGTTTCCAATTGTCCAATTTCAGTCATTCATTTTACAGAGAGAGCTAAGCATAGCCATGACTCTTCCCTAAATATTCCTGTAGAATCAATTCAAGCAGCACAAAACTGAAAACTGAAAACTGCCACAACCCCTTAACTAAGAGTTGATAAAAACATGTCCCTAAAATTGGAATTATTTGAATTAGCTAGGTTTATTCTTCTTCATATACAGAAAAAGATGAATATTGTTCGTCTACTAGTTACTTCAAATTTAGAACTGAATAAACACTTGTCATCTTCAGTAAACACTTGTAAATCTAGAGTGGTTTTAAACTTAGAATGCACCAAGTACTAATATCCTTTGCCAGGCTACACACCATCTACTTGGAGTAGACACAAGATTCACAGAGACATGCACGCTTCAATAGACTTGTGAATGCTAGCAAAGTGATAAGTAAAAACTTGGATGTTCTCAGAAATATAGCACCAGAGGACATTAAGTGAACTGGCCTGTATGCTAAAGGCAAGGAAATGCCACCTTCTTTTCTTCTTCGAGCAGTTGATGAACTGGCCTGTATGCTGCAGCTACACATAGGTTCTGCAGAAAATGCACCAAAAGAGTTACACACAGGTGAAGTAAGTGGAAAGCAACATTTAATCTCCACTTCTTTTCTTTTGGTAGTGAAATTCAATCTGAATTTTGTAAGCATAGAAAATGCACCAATACTGAACATTTATTCCCACCTCCACCACCATCTTGTCAGTTTCGACAGTGTGTGTATGGAGTAGTTTTGACGGCAGTATAATTGTGCATCATGTAAACATTATGAGAATGATTAAGGGTTCAGCAATCAGATTATAATTATGACCAGAACAGAGGAACAAATATCATGGTTAGTTTTATGTAAAAAATCAGAAATGGAGTTACTCACTTGAAGTTACTATAGTTACTCACTTGAACTTACTGTAGTAGTGGCCAAAATTCAGAAAAGTTACTAAACAACAGAAGTAGTGGCCAAAATTCAAAGTACTAAAAAGATTCTACACCAAATATACAGTGTTATCCATGTTCTATATACAGGACATTTTTTTATCTGTTTGCATGCATAGGTCCCACCTATCAGGAAGGATGGGAACGTACACGAACAGGTACGACTCATCAGTCTACCCACATAGCCTTTTCGCTTGGTCTACCTAGCCATCTAATCAACTGCCTACACGCCACTTCTCCCATTTACTTCTCCATCGGGAACCAATTCTCCTCGGCTTCTTCACCTCCCCTTCGTCTTCATTTGCATCCAAACCCCACTGCGTTCACATTGTTTTAACCTCTTTAAATAATCATCTACTACTTCAGTTAGACTAGACATCTAATCCTAATTCTCCAAACCATAGCCCTCCGTTCCAGCGGTTCCAAATGGCGGAAGAGATCGAGATGCAGGTTTTTAACGTCCAACATGTCCACGTCGAATGCTCGATGCGCATAGTTGCTACTGTCACCGTCCACCCAAGGTTTGTTTGGCAGTGGATCAACAATGTATCCAACTCCCTCGAAAAGGTAGAGACGAGGGTCATCGGTCTCGACGCAGAGTACACGGAGCGTGCCCCTGGGAAGATCCAGTGCGCCGCCGTCCTTCAGTTGTGCCACGAAGATGATGTTTTGGTGTACCACATCATACACTCGCCCTCCATACCACATGAGCTTCACAATTTCTTGTCTTGGGAGGACATATACTTCTGTGGGGCAGCCATCGAAGGGGACAAACAAAAGCTGAAGCCGTACAACCTTGATTTGAAAAGCATCGCTGACCTACAAACCAGAATCAAAATTCCTGTAGAAGATTGTGATAAACAGACACCATCCCTATTCGATGTAGCAAATTTTGTGCTCGGTACAAATCTTCAGAAGGGTGACGAGACGGTGGCATTAAGGTCGTCTGGATGGGAGAATTATCCCTTGATGTACGAGCGGATAAAATATGCTTCCCTCGATGCCCGTGTGAGTTTCGAGATAGCTGCAAGGTACAAAGAGCTTGTTGCGAAGCCGTCTCCCACAGAGAATGAGAAGAAGAAGAAGAAGAAGAAGAAGAAGAAGAAGAAGAAGAAGAAGAAGAAGAAGAAGAAGAAGAAGAAAAGGCTGCACCAGCAGGAGGGCATTATGGATGGATGAACTATTTCCTCTCTTGTAAAAAAAATTATTCCCTCTTGGTGTATATTGATATAGATGGACTATTTCGATGGTGTGCATGTCTTTGGAACAAAGTAGTAGCATGGGTCCACTTGACTATAAGGAACTATTTATCCGTATATATAGCTTTCTCTGCTACTCCTTCCAGAGATCGGTATGCAGTGCATGTGTCCGTAGACATGACAGCTTGTGTGCATGACATGTGTGCCACCTAAAATGCGGCGAGCATCAAGTTTCTACCACAGCCACCTATGATTCCCACAACGCCGCTCGAACCCATGAAACCACACGTCCCCCGACCTGCGGCTCACCCCTCTTGGCCCCACTGCCCCTCTAACTACGAGAGCATTACATGTGGACTAGTCACCTATCGGGTCCACATGTTATTGACTGAAAGGTAGGTGTAGTAAGGCGCTGAAGCTCAGTCCCGACGGCCCTGAGAGGGAAATGTAACTCCTGTGCGACGGCTTGTGGTGCTCCCGCAGCACGAACTCGTGCCAAACTCGAGATTTGTTTCTTTACTATACATGCACGCAACGATTTAATGGACATTGTAATCTCAACATGTGATGGGGAGCTCTAAATTTGAATTTGAAACTTATAAAATGAAAAGATGCAAAACAAATAAACTGGGAGAGAGGGAGTATATCATAGGATGTGTCCCATACAAAATAAGTCCCCTGGTTTGTCACCACAAATATGCGGTTAGAAAGGAGCACAGCGTCTTCCTACTCATACGGCAACAAATCGGCCGCAGATAGCATGGCCCGCCTTTGACCGCCATTTGCAAGGTTCGTGCTATCTTATTCAATCTCACCGTGGTTCCATCGTACCAATTCATGTGGTGGCCCGTTGCATGGCTGATCCCAATGTTGGACAAAGGTTCTACGGGAACGGTGTCACCGTTGTAAATGGTGTGCAAATTAATGTTGGTACCCTCCTGTACATATGCAAGCCAATCTCCACTCACACCGAGCCTACCCTGTGAAACAGTGGGCAGGGGGAGAATTAGGAAATGGACACGGAAGTAGTCTTTAGAATGCATTTACTACGTGATCAAACTCATCTTACCTGCTCATCGGAGGAAATCCGAGTGCCCCTCAACGTCGGCATCTCAAGGGGCATCAACTTGCAACTACGGCCATGCCACGCTAGAGAGATCCCCAAGGAAACATCCTCGTGCGTTCCACGGAACATCAAGATGCATTTATATGAGTAGTTTATCTTGTGAGAGAAAAGGATGAACGAGGGAAGGCCTCTAGAGATAGAAATGGACACTACTACTACCAATGTGCTGGCCCGTGCGTTGCAATGGATCCAAAGTAGTAGAATAATACTTGTTCACATGCTTGAAATATAAACACTCTAGTTTTGATATACATGTGTCAGCAGACATGACAGCTTGTCCATGGAAGTTGAACCACGACGACCATCACTTTTCTTGTTTCTACCACTGCCACACCCACACGCACTTCCCACGACGCCGCTCCAACCCACGGCACGACGTCCCCCGACGTGGACATGGATCCTCTGAAGTGCCTATCACTACCTTGCCCTGCCTTTCCTTCGCTGATAGGTGGGACCCACGCTTATGGGTCCCACATGTCAGTGACTGAATGGTAGCATTGTTCGCGTCAGGGTATCCTCATCCCCCCGACGTGCCCCTCATCCCTCTCGGCCCCATCGCTCCTCTACCTTTGTGTGCACGACATGCGGGCCAGCTGAACTGCGGCGACCATCAACTTTCTACCATAGACACACCCGATTGGACGTGGTTTTCCTGCTCCGCTACATTGCTCCGATCTGTACTCCCGCACCATCGAATTTTCATCCAGCGGCTGTGACACATGTTGTCCCGGGCATCAATCCTCAGCTGGAGTACTTATGTACTCCCTCTGGTCCTTTTTACTCTGCACATTGGATTTTCCGAAAGTCAAACTTTGCTAAGTTTGACCAAATTTATATTAGAAATTATTAGCATCTATAATATATAATAAATATAATATGAAAATATATTCCAAGATGATCTAATGATATTGGTGTTGTTATCTGAATGTCTATAATTTTTTATATAAACTTGGTCAAAGTTGGATGAGATTGACTTCGAACAAACCTAATATGCAGAGTAAAAAGGACTGGAGGGAGTACTACAGGTAGTACCCGCCGGTGTGGCCATCTACGTCTCGTAATGCCCTGACGCCCAGCTGTGACACCCTCGCCACGGCCACGCCACCACCGGCTGGTTCATCTCGAACGAGTGAGTCGCGAACCACGCCACCACCATGAGAATGACATGTGGGCCAGCCGCATTTAAGGTCTGCATGTCATTGACTCATAGGTCGGGCACTAAGCCACTGAAGTTCGGTCCCGTGGGCCCCGAGAGGGAAATGTAACTCCTGCGGCAGGCCTTGTGGTGCTACCGCAGTACGAGCTCGTGCCAAAACTGGAATTTGTTTCTTACTACTACCAACTACTAGTAAAAGTAAGGTACACGTGCATTGCATGCATGAGATTCTGGTGGTTTGTGCATTATGCTTCTACATGTGGAGCTTTCTGGATTCTAACATGTGGCAAAATCAGGTGGAATGAAAGGTTAGGCAAGTTTGATTAACTTAGGTGAGTGTTTGGTTCAAGCCACACCTTAGGCAAGCCACACTAAGGCCCCACATGACATACACACAAAAATGTGGCAAGATTCCCTTAGGCTTGCCAACTTGTTTCTCTCGTTTTGAAGAACTAATAACTTTGCCTAAGCTTAGTTGTGGCAAAGTTAGGGTCTGTTTGATTCAAAGGATTTTCATAGGATCTTTGAAGGATTAGAATCCTTAGGAATTTTTCCTACGTTGGTCGTTTGATTCGTAGGATTGAATCATGTAGAATATTTTCCTAAGGATTCATTTGTACTACGTTTCACAGGAATTCTAACATGCACTCCAACCTCTTGAAAGAAATCCTTTGTTTTTCATGTGACACAATCAAACAAACTCAAATCCTATAGGGATCCAATGAACATGCCATTCCAATCCTACTTTTTTCCTATTCCTGTGTTTCTGCAATCCTATGAATCAAAGAGGCCCTTAGTCATGAATTAAGTTCAACCATGGAGTCTTCTAGATTATACATGTGGCAGAATCTGGTGGATGATATCCAACGGCCAGTAGTGCTCGGATTTGCCATCTTTGTACCGTCGGATTGGCTTCATCCAACGACCAACTTTCAAAGTTTTTCACACACTATATAGGGGGTATAGATATAGATGTGCCGGTCCGTTGCAATGGATCCAAAGTATATATATCTATTTAGTGGAGTGCACTCTACACACATGATCTATTTATTTTTCTCTAACCTTCCGTAGCCATGCAACCAAGCCACATAAGCTTCATGGGTGCCCCCCACATCATATTATTCATACTACGTTGATTGAAACAAAGATAAATCACCCAAAACAAGATCTTCCCGTTTTTTGTTCCAACGATGTTGTGCCGTGCACGTACCTACTAGTTGTATAGTGGTAGTACTAGTAATATAGTATTAGGAGTACAAACTTGGTACTAGTAGGAGTAGTACTAGTACGGAATGCTCCTACTCTATCAACGAGCCCCGTCTGACACCAAATTTCTTGGCTTCCGTGCTACAGCTAGATCTTCCCCTCGTTTCTGTTTTCCAACCCGGCGGCGGGCGGGGTGTCGGTTTGCTCAAAGGCGGTCCCACATGAAAGTGAAAATGCTAGGAAACACACCTTCTCTAAGCTATGTGTCGTGCCGGACGGGCCGTGTTGTACTCCCGATTCCCGGGCGTGTGGGGGTGCGACGCGAACGCGGCAGGCCTTTTCCTTTTACCAACAATGTGCCCGTGCGTTGCGATGGATCCAAAGTAGTAGAATAGTAGTATTTGTTCACAAACTTGAAAGAAAACACTATTGTTTTGATATACTCCTAATATATTACTCCCTCCGTACCTAAATATTTGTCTTTTTTGAGATTTCAAATGGACTATCACATACGGATTATATAGACATATTCTAGTGTTTCTAGCAAGATGCCCGCGCGTTGCACGAAGTTGATGGAAAAGGTAAGCACAACTTATAAATTGACGGATGGAGTACTAGTTACAGTGATGCATATAATTAAGCAAAGGGATCACACATGTCGGTATTGACTGGAACGAGAATGCAACAGCACAATAAGAATTAAGGCCACGATGATGTGATCGTAGGGGTGGTTACAGAAGGAAAGAAGAAAGATGGATCCATGAACGTACGACCTCCTCCTCCTCAACTTAGTGCGCCGGGCCACCGACCGGCGGCTAAGGAGCGGCGGCTTTTGTGGCGAGGTCGAGGTGCTTCTCAGCAAAGGCATCCAAGGCTTCCATCCGGTTGAGGAAGGCCAACATCGTAGCGTCCTCACTGGCCTTGTAGATACCGATGTACAAAATTTCCTCGTACATGTGAATGTGTAGGTCGACGAATTCTTGCAGGGCGAGGTGCCTCGCGGCGAGCGCGACCTCCAGGTGGACATTCTTCGTGGCGTCGGTGGGCAGTCGGAGGGCCACCAGTGCTTGAAAGAGGTTCCGGCCATGGAGGCCGATTAGGGTGGCAGGCAATGAGGAGCCCGGGCGCGCGGGCTGGAGGAGTACGGCGATGTCGTCCACGAGCTTTTTGAGGACGGTGAACTTGTTGCTGGTGGCAACGATCATCTGGTCCAACTGAGAGTCGTAGTTGGCTTCGAAGGCGGCCATCCACCAGCCGGTCTCCAACACCGTCTGGAGACGATCCTCGGCACCATACCGCAGGCCGGCGTCGTGGACCATCTGGCGCAGCCGCTGGCCGCTCACGAGCATCGCCGCCATGGGTCTGGGGTGAGCTCTTTTGCGCTTAGTGTAGGTGCTTAGGCAAATGCTTAGGTGTGTACGATGTGGTAGATGCATTGGAATGGAGGGGCGCCTTTATATGAGGGCAATGAGGGCAAACTGCGTTGCATTCACATCGTGCAGCCTCTTTTCCCGGACCTCCTCCCATTACTTCCCTCATGCATTAATTGAAGGTGGATGCATTGGCCGTTCAACATATCGGGAACCGCTACTCCCTCCCTCGTCTGCATTAAAGCCGTATCGGGAACTGCGCCGCCCGCTGTCAAATCGAATACTCCCTCCGTCTAGGTGAGTATTAAGTCATCTTACGAAAACCAAATAGTAAACACATAGGCGTGGTGCATTAACTCTCACGTTGTTTCTTATTTTTTGACATAAATAGAGGAATCAACCAAGAAGAGATGTGGGGCTTGTATGCTTTTAATGACTTGAGACTATCAAACATGACATGCAGTGGTCAGTTCGTTGCACAAGAACAAATACAACCCACGTCAGCACACACGCATCTTATATAGCATCACATCCAATGGCTATAAAAGATGAATGAGACCAAATTATATCTCATCTAGATGAGTTCTAGCAAAACTGTATTAATAATACTTAGTACTCCTGCGCCATGTATCATATATTAGTATCATGTAGTACTTTATTTATTTATGAGGTATCCAGATGGCACTGCACCGCCAAGAAAAGAGGGTAACATCAAAATTATGGACTACTTTTTTGAGTATGTTGGTAAGGTCCGGTCATAGTCACTTGTTGAAATCTCTAAAAAGACAAATACTCCCTCCGTCCGGAAATACTTGTCATCAAAATGGATAAAAGGAAATGTATCTAGACGTATTTTAGTTTTAGATACATCTCTTTTTATCCATTTTGATGACAAGTATTTTCGGACGGAGGGAGTAGAAAACAGAGTTGGTGATGATGGTGTGCGTGCCATCCTGCAATATAGGCCGTCAGATTTATATCTAACGGATAGGAAAGAAACTATGGCAATTTTGCAAAAATATACCCACACGTCTCTCCACGTTCGCAAATAAGGCCTTCCCTCGTTCAACCTTTTCTCTCACAAGATAAACTACTCATACAAATGCATCTTGAGGTGTCCATAGAATCGAAGAGAGGGATGATGTGTGTGTGTGCGCGCGCGATCGATAAAGAGTGCCATCGAATTTGTGTGTGCCCACGTCAAAGATATAGAGTGGCTGGCCTACTGGAACATGAGATGGGACATGTGCAGTTTGTCTCTGTGGCATGGATACCTACCTGCAGCGCTCGACTATCGGTGTGTGGTGGGGGAAGAGGGAGGCCCAATTAACTATAGAGGTACAATGGCTGGTATATGTGTGGAGGAGGAGAGAGGCCTACCTCATGTATTAAGGAGATCGATCTGCCTCATGTATTAAGGGAGATCGATCGGCATCCATGCATATGTGCAGGAGATGAATAAGGTTGGGAGAGAGACAGAGCTAGAGTGTTGGAGGGGGTGGTAGTGGAGTTGCTTCTAACAAATGGTGGGATAGGCTTGCTAGACAAACGGAGGGCACGCCCGCAATATCAATAAGAGAGGAGATGGCTGCTTGTTGTATGTGCACGTGCGTGTGAGAGACGGGTCAGGAGGCATGCACAATGATGAGGGGGGACGATGTGGCTGTGGTAAAGCAGACGTAACTACATAGGAAGATCAATCGCCCTTTGTTAGAGAAAGGAGAGACATAACTTGTGAGGTACGTCGATCGATGGGGGGGTAGTTAAAGTCGATCTAGGTATATGTTGGGAGATCGATCGGTATACATGCATGTGTGTGTTAGAAGCAAATGAGGCACGAGGAGAAGGATAGAGAGAGCGGGACGGTTGTAGGAGGTGGTACGAGAGGCATACCATATCGAGGGGGGAGGAGTGTGCGAGTACGAGAACGATGAAAAAAGTGGTGGGAGTGAGGCATTGACGGTGACAAGAGAAGAGGGGAAGCTTCTGTTTGTGCTAGGCACACCTGGCTAGAGAGGCATATCGATCGATGTGTGCCGTAAAGAAGGAGCTGGGGGCCTACACACACCGTGGGTGAATGACCTAAAGTGAAAAGACGAATTTGCACGATGGAGCTAGAGAATGCTGAGGGAGGGTGAGAGGGATGCGGGCGTGTGCATGCACAAGAGAAAGTTAGCGCTAGCTACAAAGATAAGAGGGTTGTGTGGGTGTAAAAGACGAATAGAGATCATATATACTTCATTAAAAAAGCGAATTCGGATATTTGAAGAATTTATCATAGTGTTTCAAACCGACGCATGTGTGAATATATATAACGGTGATACACATGATGTGGTTATGAACATGTTATACTACATTTAATATATTTTATCTCTACTCATATAAAAACGGAGTTGTTGATTGATGGTGTGCCTGCCATCCTGCATTATAGGCCGTCTGATTTATATCTGGCGGATAGCAAGGAAACTATGATGGTTGAAGTTGGCAACAATCATGATTGTAGATTCTTATTGAAATAGAGAAACGAATTCAAATTTAGTTCGAATTGCAGCGGTAGTATAGACATTTGGAATGCACTAAAATGTTGGTATGAGTAGGTTACATGCATTATACAGCAAGCGAAAAAATTTAATCGGACATAACATGGATTCATACTCCCTCCTTCCATCTATATAGGGCGTAATGAGATTTTTAAGACCGCCTTTGACCATTGACAAGATTAATAGTACATGACATGCACAATGTGAAAATTATATCATTGAAAGAACCTTTCACAGACGAATTTAACGGTGTGCTTTGTGTAAGTTGCATGTCATATATCATTGCTCTAATATTTGGTCAAAGTTAGCATCAAAAAACGCATTAGGCCCTATATAGATGGAAGGAGGGAGTAGCTTTGAATAGCATTTGTATAGTAAAACGGGGCAAGACTCTCTCTTTGTGTGGTGTGAATAGTTTTATTTTTTTCGTTTTCTTTTTGGTTGAGGGAAGTGTGAATTGATTTGGTACGTACAAGTACAATATTACTACACGTTAGGCTTGTCCCTAAAATTCAACCCGCGTCTTTTATATTCAGATATCGTAATTCCTCGCCTTGCTTGAAAACAGGATATCGGGTCTCTTTTTTTTTTTTTCTATTAGTATTTTGTATCTTTTATTTTCTTTAAACTGGCATTGCCTTTCACACTCCTGCTGCTCTTGGTCTATTCCAGCTTGCCTTAGCTGGCACTGCGAAGGAGTGCATAGAATATCTCGGGGACGAGCGGGACGTGGTCGGCGCGCCCTCGGCGCTAGCTACGTCGAGGCCGAGCGCATTGTCGTTTACCAGTGTGTCCGCGTGTAAAATTCTAAGGTAGAGGTACGTGCCTGCATTCGTCAGGCTGTTCGCATTCTTTTTTTTCACGGTAATACGTGTCTCATTTATATTATAAAAAACAAAATACAAGTCACGTAAGGACCAATCGAAAAAACAGATTGTGTGCATTCTATTTTGGCTACCCATCCTGCCTTACTCACTCCGTCCGGTGAAGAGTGTACATCTAGAAATTTTAGAACAAATTATGGAGTTGAGTAAAAAATGCATTGGAAAAATGCAAGCCACTATCTCTCTCCTTTTTAATTACCCACCCTCAAATAAGTTAAGTGCATGTAAAAATTAAGAAGATCATGTGTAGATTGTTATTGGTCTTAATTACCGTGTAATGAGAGAGAGAAGTATTTTTCCTACTTTAAAGTGCATTGAAAAGATAGAAATACACTCTTTTGTGAACAAATTTTGAACCTAGATGTACACTCTTCACCAGACGGAGTATATAATAATAAGCCCATGCTACACCTATCCGACTTAAACAGCTAACTTTACATGTATTTCAAGTCTTAACTGTAGCCTAATGAATATGTCTTCACAATTTGAAGTAGTCATCTCCGCGCGAACACCTGATTAGACTTGGGGTCCTCTCCTATTTGCTCACTCGCACGAGCCAGCCGTCAAGCTCTCCACTTCGGACTTGGTAGCTGTCGGTGTCAAAACCGGCGGATCTCGGGTAGGGGGTCTTGAACTGTGCGTCTAAGGTCGATGGTAACAGGAGACATGGGACATGATGTTTATCCAGGTTCGGGCCTTCTCTATGGAGGTAATACCCTACTTCCTGCTTGATTGATGAGGGAGTCCTAGGATTAGGGGGTGTCCGGACAGCCGGACTATATCCTTTGGCCGGACTGTTGGACTGTGAAGATACAAGATTGAAGACTCCGTCCCGTGTCCGGAAGGGACTTTCCTTGGCGTGGAAGGCAAGCTTGGCGATACGGATATGTAGATCTCCTACCATTGTAACCGACTCTATGTAACCCTAACCCCATCCGGTGTCTATATAAACCGGAGGGTTTTAGTCCGTAGGACAATACACATCAACAATCATACCATAGGCTAGCTTCTAGGGTTTAGCCTCTCGATCTCGTGGTAGATCTACTCTTGTACTACCCATATCATCAATATTAATCAAGCAGGACGTAGGGTTTTACCTCCATCGAGAGGGCCCGAACCTGGGTAAAACTTCGTGTCCCTGCCTCCTGTTACCATCCGGCCTAGACGCACAGTTCGGGACCCCCTACCCGAGATCCGCCGGTTTTGACACCGACATTGGTGCTTTCATTGAGAGTTCCTCTGTGTCGTCGCCATCAGGAAGGATGCCTCGCCCCGTCTTTAAAGACGGCACCGTTGCTAAGGGAGCTTTGGCTGTCGGCCAAACCCTCCGGCTAGGTGGTTTTCTTATGACCGCCTGTTCGGCTTCTGCGCCGATGATGACCTCTCGAGCCATCGAAAACAATCTTCATGTCAGCTCGGAACTCGCCGAGCAGTTAGATCCAATGGAGCTCTCCTCCATAAACGAGCTCTTGGATCGCATCGCCGCCCTGGGAGTCGCTACGGATTACGACCAGATTGGGCCTAAACCCGATCTGAGAGAGATTAACTCTCCCCAAGTCACCCATCACGTTGCCGTGGTAGAGGGACAGTGCGGCGACCCTTCATCTATCTTAAGGACTCGCTACGTCCGGATTCCCGATCCCTCCAAGCCGGATACCCGCGGAGGGGAGGATATCACTCAAGACCTGAATTTAGAGTCAGGCGACGGGCTGGATTCATTGGACAACATCCAGGAATCCAAATTTTTGAGTTCGGAAATTCCTCGGCCTCTGAGCCTTAGATGGGGTGAGGCTTCGGATTTAATTCCACCCACCCACCCCAACATAAGCGATCTATCCAAAATCAGGCAAGAACCCGATGAAACAGTACATCATTACTGGGCCAGATTCCTCCTGGTTAAGAACAGGCTAAGGGACTGCCGCGAGGAAGACGCAATCTCAACTTCTGCAATAATTGCACGGACAAGGGAATACTCAACGCCATAAGTCGCCGTGATATTACACGCTTCGCTGACTTGGCGTCCATTGTACGAAAGTACTGTGCGATGGAAAGCGCCTGGAAAACCGAAATAAAATTTTGGGACAATCCGGCCCTGAATACAAACCCAGTCCGAAATAAAAGGGTGCATCATCACCAGTCACCCGGGTCAAGCACTAAAAAGCAAAAACCCTCTACAGGGCATGGAACCGTACTGGAAGGATGGCTTAATGGACCCTGTAAAATTCACAGTACAGAGGACGCCACACCAACTCACAGCCTTAGAGCATGTTGGATACTCCGGCAGGTGGCCAAAATTGGCGAAAATCTCCTAATTCCGGAGGCCACAGAAAGCCACCCCAGAGACACCAATACGGTATTAACAGTCTTCAAGACTTTCGCATCAAATAATATGCGAAAAAGGACACTCCGCAGCCTTGCCGAAGTCTACCAAGTAGCAACAATAAATCCATGGAGTGACACGGCTATTACCTTTAACGCTAGTGATGAACCTAAATTCCGAACAGCCCGAGCACCAGCCGCATTGGTCCTCAGTCCAATAGTGGATGGCTTTCGTCTTACCAAGGTACTCATGGACGGCGGCAGCGGATTGAACCTCATTTATGAGGAGACCCTTCAAAAAATGGAAATAGACTGGAACCGCATTGAGCGAAGCAGCACAACCTTTAGAGGAATAATCCCCAGTCGGGAAGCGGATGTACAGGAAAAATCACACTAGATGTGGTGTTCGGCACGCCGGATAATTACAGGTCCGAAGAGGTCACGTTCCAGGTGGCTCCGTTCAGCAGCGGTTATCACGCTCTGCTAGGGCGGGAAGCGTTTACAATCTTCCAAGCAATACCCCATTACGGGTACATGAAGCTCAAGATGCCCGGGCCTAACGGGATCATCACTCTCGCTAGTGATCCGGACATAGCACTCCGCGCCGAAAACAAGACAGCCGCACTGGCCCTCGAGGCACTATCCGAAGCCCTAGCGGCTGAGGAACTGACTGCGCTGCTCTACGGTGAATAGGGACGATGTGGTACTCGACAAAAGATCCAAGTCCACCTCCTTTAAACCGGCGGACGAAATAGTCAAATTCCAAGTCCATCCAACGGACCCCAATAAAACAGCTTCCATCGGGGCACAGTTAAACCCTGATGTCGACGCCGCATTGCGAGAGTTCCTACGAGAGAACTGGGACATTTTCGCCTGGCACCCTTCAGACATGCCAGGAATCCCACGCAGGCTGGCCGAGCACAGCTTAAATATCCAACAGGATTCAAACCTGTCAAACAGGCTCTTCGGCGTTTTTCCGAACCTAAGAGACAGGCCATGGGAGAGGAGCTAGCAAAGCTATTGGAGGCCGGATTCATCAGAGATATAAAACATCCGGACTGGCTAGCAAACCTGGTGATGGTACCGAAGAAGGACAAATCCTGGCGCCTGTGTGTGATTTTAAAGACCTTAACAAGGCTTGCCCAAAGGATCCCTTCCCCCTCCCCCGCATCGATCAAATTATCGACGCTACCCGCAGGACACGATTCGTTGTGTTTCCTCGACGCATATTCCTGGCTACCATCAAATCAAGATGGCAGAACCAGACCAAGCCGCAACGGCACATTTATCACACCATACGGCCCATTCTGCTTCAACACGATGCCCTTCGGGCTCAAAAACGCCGGCGCAACATATCAGCGCATGATTCAGACATGTCTAGCAAGCCAGATCGGCAAAACAGTGGAGGTATATGTAGATGATGTGGTCGTCAAAACAAGACATGTTGAATCTTTAGTAGACGACTTGAGGTTCAGATTTGATAACCTCCGGACATACGACATCAAGCTCAACCCGGAAAAATGCGTTTTCGGTGTTCCATCCGGAAAGCTCTTGGGCTTCATAGTATCCGGTAGAGGAATTGAAGCAAATCCAGCCAAGATCCGTGCTCTGTCGCAACTGGATATCCCAAAGGACCTCAAACAAATACAAAAGTTAACCGGATGCGTGGCGGCTCTAAGCCGCTTTATCTCCCGCTTGGGAGAAAAGGCCCTACCCCTTTACCGCCTCCTTCGGCACACCGAACACTTCAAATGGACGGATGCAGCCACCGCCGGACTCAACAAAATAAAAGCCATACTGGCAACAAACCCAGTCCTGGCCGCGCCAAACATTGGCGAACCAATGCTATTATACATTGCAGCAACACATCAGGTTGTAAGCGCAGTACTCGTCGTCGAACGAGAAGCGGACGGACACAAATTCCCCCTTCAAAAGCCGGTCTACTACGTGTCCACTGTCCTCACTCCCTGCAAATCACGGTACCCGCATTATCAAAAGATTGCGTACGCGGTATTCATGGCATCCCGGAAGCTACGACACTACTTTCAAGAGTGTTCAATAACAGTAGCCCTTCCGGAAGTACCACTTAACGATATTATAAACAACCGTGACGCAACGGGCCGGATTGCAAAATGGGCCATTGAGCTCCTCCCGTTCGACATAACTTATAAGCCCGACGAGCCATCAAATCGCAAGTCTTGGCCGACTTCGTCGCAGAATGGACGGAGGCCGAACTCCCTAAAGATACGGCACATATTCAAATTGGATCATGCATTTCGACGGCTCCAAGATGTTGGCCGGACTGGGGGGCGTCAGTTTTGACGTCCCCCACAGGAGACACAGTTCAATACGTACTCACGATTATGTACACGGACTCCAACAATGCAGCCGAATATGAGGCCCTTTTACATGGTCTCCGGATGGCAGTATCCATGGGCATCCAACGCCTAGAGGTGCGCGGGGACTCGAACCTCGCAATATCCCAAATAAATGGAGACTTCGATGCCAAGGATCCAAAAATGGCAGCTTACCGCAACGCCGTCCTAAAAATGTCAGCTCGGTTCGAGGGGCTTGAATTTCACCATATAGCCCGGGAAAATAATCAGGCGGCAGATGTCCTGGCACGCATCGGCGCAAAACGCGATGTAGTCCCCCCCAACATCTTCTTGGAAAGGCTGTTCAAGCCATCCGTAGTATGGGAAGGGGAGCCGAACAATAACACCCCGGACCCAACCGCACTGCCCGACACCGAACATTCTGACACAATCGGAGGCTCTGCCAATGAAATAACACCTTCAGCCCACGTAATAATGGCCGTCATCGCCCCGTGGACAGAACCATTCCTCGCCTACCTTACTAGGCAGGAACTCCCCGAGGACCAAAATGAGGCACGCTGCATAGTGCGGCGATCCAAAGCCTACAAAGTCCACGAGGGAGAGCTTTATAAGAAAAGCACTACCGGAGTCCTTCAAAGGTGCATCTCCGAAGAGGAGGGGCGGAACCTCCTGGCTGAAATTCATGCCGGACTCGGCGGTCATCACGCTGCAGCTCGGTCCCTTGTAAGCAAGGCCTTCCGTACAGGCTTTTATTGGCCGACGGCCCGGGCAGACGCTCAGGACTTAGTCCAACGATGCACCGGTTGCCAGCTCTTTGCAAACCAAAGCCATATGCCACCCACCGCCCTCCAAACTATCCCCATTACTTGGCCCTTCGCGGTCTGGGGGCTTGACATGGTTGGACCCCTTAAAGGCGGAACCCACAAGCAAAAAATACTTACTGGTCATGGTGGATAAGTTCACCAAATGGATAGAAGCCAAGCCTGTTAAGACGGCCGAATCCGGACCGGTGATAGACTTTATATCCGGGGTTGTACACCGTTACGGCGTCCCCCACAGCATCATCACTGATAACGGCACGAACTTCATGGCCGACGAGGTAAAACTCTGGGTAAAAACATGGGCATCAAGCTCGATTATGCTTCCGTCTATCACCCACAAACTAACGGCCAGGTCGAACGTGCAAATGGTCTTATCATGAGCGGCATCAAACCAGATTAGTGCGGTCCCTCAAGGAATCTAACACGCACTGGGTAGAGGAGCTCGACTCCGTACTCTGGGGGCTGCGGACCACGCCGAATCGCACCACCGGATACACACCATTCTTTATGGTGTACGGCGCAGAGGCAGTTTTGCCTTGCGACATAATTCATGACTCACCTCGAGTGCGCATGTACGAAGAAAGAGAAGCCGAGCTCGATCGGCAGGACAGCTTGGACGCATTGGAGGAGGAGCGTGACGTGGCAAAAGCCCGTTCCGCATTCTATCAACAGCAGGCTCGAAGATACCAAAGCAGAGAAGTACGGGCCAAAAATTACAACGTTGGCGAATTAGTTCTACGACTACCGGACAAGAAAAAGGACAAACTCAAGCCCAAGTGGGAAGGTCCCTTCATAATTGACCAAGTCCTGACTGGTGGAGCGTACCGCCTGCGGGATGCATCGGATAACCGACTCGAGCAACCCATGGAACGCAGCCCGTCTCCGAAGATTCTATGCCTCCGGACTCTGTGTTCGTCTCCTTCCTCTGTCCATTTTTTATATATTTTCTGTCTTACATTTCTCTTCTTCTCTCTCTCTTTATAGCCTCTAAAGGCTCATAAAGTGACGCGCTATCCGCGCTCATTAAACCTGGGGGCTTCTTTAAACAGAAGCTTATTCATACGGGCTTCATGCCCAACACATGTGTCACACTTCCGCATGTACCTTTTATTCACCATTATATGCATCGATATGACTTAAGTTTTGGCCAAGCTGGTTGCCTGGCTCCTGTGCTTACCCCTACGTTCCCGATTGTTCGGCTAGGTGGTAAAGGGAGCACCTCTGCGATTGTTACTGCCGGGTCAGCCGGACGTGTACCTCAGACTGGGTGAAGCCGAAAGCTAGCGTTCTTAAGGGAATATTCGGTCGGTGAACTAAAGATGATTTTTTATTTTTCTATACGCCCCCAGATGTTTTTCCTGCGTTTCTTTTCGCAGCATGGACATGCACCTTAGGGCATGCCTCCCAGGGAAAGGAACCCCTAACGGAACTATTCTCCCTGGAAGATGTTTCTTACTAACCATGTAATATAACATAACTAGTCGGGCACTTGTCTGTTCAAGCCCTAATGACCCCTACGCCTGGTCTCCATGCATTCCCCGGTTCCTATATAACCGCATGGGAATTCGGACACACTCCGGACCGTCAGGTCCCGAGGCTGAAGCGAAAAGGTCGGCCATGACAAATGATCTACAATCCGGCTAGAAGGCATTATAAATGTCAATTAAATTACATAGTCATTTTGACTGGTTGTATTCCTCTTCAATACCATCTAACAGGCTGTCTAATTTACAGTCCTGCTGGGAATACTTTGCGGCCAACTCTACTTGGCCGTATACTAAGCTTACAGGGATCTCCTTCCCATCGGGCCCTACAGCGAGAGGATTCTGGCATGTGGTTGGGGTCAGCCTTTGCGTACCGCGTCTTCACCATGGCCCAGGCCTCCCTAGCGCCTTGACGGCAGGCTGATATCTTCCACAATCGGAAGCGCCGCCGTGCTCCCTTTAGCTCTCCGCAAGCTCTCCAAGACCTTCGGGCATGGAGACGGATGGCCACAGGGCCTGGGCGACGCCTCGCATCGCCTGCCGAACTCGATCGAGCAGTTGCGAGAGCTCGGGAAGAAGGTCACCCGTAGAACCGGGCATCTCCTCTGCAGGACGACCTGTTAGCACACCTACAGACATTGCTCTGTTAGTCGACTTCCCCGCCGAACTTTCTTTCAAAAGGTTCGTTCAAGCACTTACTAAATATGTCGTGCCGAAGCCGCTGATTCTCCTTCACGGAGTCTGACAGCTGGGCACGAACATCTTTCAGCTCGAACGCCCAGCTTGGTGTTGGCATCTTGGAGATTGTTCTTCTCCCCCATCACCTTTAGCAGCACCCTCTCACCAGCCTTTAGCTGGCGTAGGAGGTGTTGCCTTTCCGGATTCAATCCGGCGCCATCTGCAATTTCATTTGTCAGATTCGCACCAAAGCCGTGCTTCGCAAAATACTTATCTTTCGAAGTGTATATTACCAGAGGGGGTCTCCTTAGGCTCCCCTGCCGCGGCTAGTGCGGCCTCAAGTTGGGCTTTGCACTCTTCCAGCTCCTTGGACAGTAGGGAATTCTTTTCTGTAAGAACCTGCATAACAAATGATCCTTAAATCAGTTATTCTAACTGTTTCAAGTCTCGGGGGCTACTGGTATATATATATAATTACCAAAATTTTCTTACCCGTATGTCTTTTACATATTGCTCCGTGGCTCTGGCTAGACCATTTTGAGCGGCACGGAGGTACGCATCTCCCGACTTGAAGGCATCTAACGCCTCTTGGGAGAAACAAGCGTCGCGAAGAATTGTCCGGCGACGCCTGTGGTTCATGGCACTCTCCACCTCAGAGTTGGTGGCAGACAACCCGTCCACATCCTCCATCGGAGGAGCGTCCGGTGCGCGCCTTGTGTTCGGCCCGCTTCCGGACCAGGCTTTGGAGCCTGGCTGGTGGAGGCGCGATTGGCGGTCTCTCCGAATATAGTTCGGCGAGGTCTCTTTGTCCTGAAGAGAGCACAAGTGTTAATATGCCTTGAAGGTATAACACCTGGGATAAGGGGGTGCGCCATACCTTTGCGCTGACGCCCCGGTCCGGACTGCACCTCTTTTCTGCCCACGGGGCCCTGCGGCCCCTCGTTGGCTTGTCGCCGCAGGTTCGGCCTCCCATTTCTGGGAGGCCGGGATTAGCCCTGGATAATCAGCCGTAATGGCCACCAGGGCGTTGTCCTTGCTCAATTGATGGAACACTCCATCAATCAGATCCACCGAAAGGTCCGGATCCTCTTGAGAGTCCGGGTCGAGGGACCGTTCTGGGTCCTCGGGTTGTGGAGGAGGGCTGTTTATGTTCTTTAACAGCCTGGCGCAGTTCCTGTTCGAAATCACTAAGATTGAATATTTAACAATGGGGATATAAAACGGATGGGCAAGATGTGACCACTCACCCAGCTTGGGATTGTACATGGAAAATCCACCCTTTGGGTCGACGCGGAGAAAATCCTCCTCTTCTCCCTTGTACAAAGCGGACAAGGTCTTTATTAGAGCCGCAGCCGAATCCGGCCCCTTACGGCCGTAGCGGGTGGTCGTCGTCCTCCCCGTTGAAGTCCCACATGGGGTGGCTTCTATACTGAAGCGGCTGCACCCCCGCATGATGCATGGCCATACCCGATCATGGTTAGTCCGGAATGGGCTAACAATCTTATTCGGCCCATCAGGTAAATGATGTCCCTGTCACTTTCCCTCTGAGGGCTCCGTGGGGCCATCTTAGGCGCTTCTTTAAGGGAGCACTGTTGAATTCAGGGAGGCCGATCCGGACAGGATCCGGCAGCGGGACGTCTTCTATATAGAACCATTCCGAGGGCCAGTCTTCGGACGCCTTCTTTGGGGTTCCGGACAGATATCCGGTCCCGGCGATGCGCCACACTTCGGCTCCGCCCACTTGATACATTGACCCCTTCTTGGAACGGGGCACGAGGCAAAATAGCTCCTTCCACAGTCCGAAATGAGCTTCAACACCCAAGAACAGCTCGCAGAGGGCTACAAAGCCCGCGATATGCAATATTGAGGCAGGCGTGAGATGATGTAGCTGGAGGCCGTAGAACTCCAGCAGCCCCCGGAGAAATGGGTGGATTGGAAATCCGAGCCCCCTTATTAAGTAAGGGACAAGGCACACCCGCTCTCCTTTGGAGGGATTAGGGGCATTCTCTGCTTGCTCTCCGCCGTTGTAGACGGCAAGACCGGCTCGAACCGGGACCATATAGGCCGGGGGGAGAAATCCCTTGGTCTGGAGCGTCACTAGCTCGCTATGCGGGTGGAACATCTCTCCCAATATCCAGGCTTAGGGCTGGAAGGGCGAGGGGAGGAGTTGCGACGGCTGGCCATGGTGGAATGGACCTTTGTCGGATGCGCTCTGATGAACACTCGCGGAGGGGAGAAGGTGTGGATTGGATCTAAATCCTCGTCCCCTTAAATAGGGCAGCTCATTTACGCGGCTAGGGGTGTGAATGTAAAAACACTCAGACTTTTCATATTCGTTTGACACGTGGGAAGCGGCCATTATTGGGCGTAGAAGCCAAGGAGCGCAACATCTACAAGAAACCGGACTTTATTCAAACAGGTACACGGAATTTGGAGGAGAACCCGCCTTGCAATGCCGAAGACAATCTGCGCGCCGGACTCATCGTCATTGAAGCCTGGTTCGGGGGCTACTGAGGGAGTCCTGGATTAGGGGGTGTTCGGATAGCCGAACTATACCTTCAGCCGGACTCCTGGACTATGAAGATACAAGATTGAAGACTCCGTCCCGTCCGGAAGGGACTTTCCTTGGCGTGGAAGGCAAGCTTGGCGATATGGATATGCAGATCTCCTACCATTGTAACCGACTCTATGTAACCCTAACCCTCCCGGTGTCTATATAAACCGGAGGGTTTTAGTCCGTAGGACAACATACACATCAACATCATACCATAGGCTAGCTTCTAGGGTTTAGCCTCCTCGATCTCATGGTAGATCTACTCTTGTACTACCCATATCATCAATATTAATCAAGCAGGACGTAGGGTTTTACCTCCATCGAGAGGGCCCGAACCTGGGTAAAAACTTCGTGTCCCTGTCTCCTGTTACCATCCGGCCTAGACGCACAGTTCGGGACCCCCTACCCGAGATCCGGTTTTTAACTCGACACCCGTTACAACATTCCATCAAATACAAAGGAAAACTAACACGCATGCTGATGCATCTCAATGATTCACAGATCATAGCCAATATTTACTTCACAACTAAAGAAAAAAGTTGTGAGAGCGTGTACGAAAGAAAAACTACTGATGGGGTCACTACGACTTAAACCCTAAACCCTAAACATGATTTAATTTCCTGGCCAGGTAGAACCTGTCGAAGGAAAGACGGCTGGCACCCTCGGATCATACGATGCTTTTGTGCAGTTCCACTAAAATTGACCTGAGCATCCCTGATGGCAAAGATATTGAAGAAGTGTGATTAGAATAATAGTACTGGCACTAGTTCATGAGACATAAACTCATCACAAGTAGAAGCCGGTAGAAGTAGAGAAAGATCGACATGGAGATGGAGCTACGGCAGTGGAGCAAGCCGACTCCAAAAGGAAGATGGACTACCTGGGACGTCGGGCTGTAGCTAGAAGGGCGGTTGGGATGCGGCATCGGCCCATACCGCGGTGACCCCCGATTGGGACGCACCGACTGTGGGTTTTCTCCCTCGCCGATGTCGACCGCGTCTATGCAGAACATTGTTCCCTTCCCCCAGCTGCGGGATCAGGCCCGTCGTTCTATGCTTGTGAAGAGAGCAACCTAAGCAAGCAGGCTTGTAGCTTAGGCTCCTGCTAGTGTATATATAGTGGTTTTCTTTTTCTCTCCATATCAACCATTTTATATTGCGTACGTGTCATTCAAGAGTGAAATGATGGTTGCTTCTTCCGACTAACTTACTGTGGTGATTTGACTGCTCCTTAGTGGCCCCTACACGTACTCCCCCTACGTGTATGCAACAGTCACACGTACACATGGACGCAAAAACGCGCGCGACGCCCTAATGCATGCATGTCCGAGCACACGACGGAACACACACGGTGACGCTCAAGTGCTCAACCTACACGTGCATGCACACACATACTCAGTCAGGGTGAGCTAGTGACCGTATGAACACCGGAAAATATATATATTGAGCGCAATGAGCGTATTATGAAGTCCACTGACCGTATTTTTACAAATATACAGTGACAGACAGTGTATTTATCTCGTTTGAAATTAAGCCATGTTAACCGGAGAGGAGGCAGCATGGACTAGCATTACTTTGCTGTGTCCCGTCAACTTGCCGAACGAGGAGAAGGTTGCAGGACGGGAGAAGCTTGCGCGCGGTGGCTCGCAGGACAAGGAGAAACTTTTGACTAATGCAAGCTCTCCCTCGCTCAGGCGGTGGACGTGCAACAGTTAATTCGGTGTCAGATTGCCAGAAGCATACTACACTATACTACTAGGAACCGGATGGAGGAGCGTCTGCACTCTTATTATAATTTTAAAATGTGATAAAGCAATCTTCAACACATTTGGTTCTCTTCGAGGGTTCTCGCATGTGATAATGGAAGTTGATTGCATGGAACACTCGCCACAATTCTCGCTTAATTCTGGCTCATATCCTGTTACAAATAGTAGCGCTCAGTAATATTTCCTCTTTTTTGTTATTCAGCATGTAAACAGGTTCAGCAAACCTTGCGGCGCATCTTCGTGCGAACCGTGCTTGCTGCACTTTGAATGTGGCCGAGAGCTGGCTTGATGAAACACCTCGCTTCCTACTTCTTTTTTTGGCTTCCTAGTGACCAGTGTCTTGGCTGATCGTCCTAAGAATGCTTATATATGAATAAAGCTCTCTCATTTACCCGCAAAAAAGATTAAGCCATATTAACCGGAAAGGAGGGAGTATGGACTAGCACTACTTTTTGGTGTGTCCCGTCAACTCGCAGAACGAGGAGAAGCTTGCAGGACAAGGTGAAGCTCGCTTACGCCTTTTGACTAATGCAACCTACCCTCGGTGGACATGCATCAGTCCATTCGGTGTCAGATTGTCAGAGGCATACACTGTAGTACCCAACATGCGGAGTACCATCATTGTTCGACTTCACGAAGGGGCGAAGTGCCAAACGAAGTACTAGTACGCGTACTTGGTTTTGCACCTTCATACTACTCCACCCTCCGTCACAGTTTACAGGGCGCACTTCATTATGATGCATTTCTCTCAATGCATTTCCACCATCAGAGAGACTTTAGACGCGTTTGGTTTAATGCTCAATTAATTAGGGCGTGGTAACCGCAATCAAGTCCACAATTTTCTCTCCATGTACTGTACTACTACGGAGTGCATGCATGTGTGTACCCGAGGTGGAAGCACTGCATGCATGTGTGTACGCATTATTCCCTCTAGTAATAGACGCCGTGCTATAACTACCAATGCTATTTTTCAGGCCGATCGCTAGTCGCCTTGGTCCCACGGATTTTCTTTTTCTTTTTTCTGAAGCGCGTTGTATAAACAGTGATTGATGGAGTAGTATGAGCGGATTCAAAGAAGACCGTATTGATGGTTGCTTCTTCAGAGCAACTTACAGTGGGAAAGGTGGGGCTTATGATTTGACTGCTCATTACTCACTATTAATGCGGCGCAACGACCGGGCTCAGTCTCCCATGCGGTTGTGCACTACCCCCTCGGTTCTTAAATATACTCCGGAGTATTTGTCTTTCTAAAATATGTTGAAATCTCTGTTAAGACGAATAGAATATTTAGACCGGAGGGAGTACACATACGAAGCAAAATGAGTGAATCTACACTCTAAAATATGCCCGTTTGAAATTTGTAAAAAGACAAATATTTAGGAACGAAGGAGTAATAATTTCGTGCATGGCACATGGACCCGGATGATTGAAGAGGCTTCTGGCAATGCTAATCAAGCTTCCATCATTGTTTACATAATTGACGTACTATACAATATTTTCCAGCGACATGAATTGTACAAATGGTGTGAGCTTTCAGCTTTTGTTTCGCGTGCTTGCCATCGATGCTCTTTTCGGAAACAATAAAAAACTAACTTCCTTGCTAATGCATGTCAATTATTAGCAGATCAGAGCTAATAATTACATCACAACTGAAGACAAAGTTGTGAGAAGGTGTTAAATTAAAATTGATCCATGCTTTCATTGGCAGCAACGTCCCCCCAGCTCTGTCTAAATCAACAAGGCATGTTGGGAAAAAAAGTAGCTGTCTGGAGCATGCAACATTTCTGATCATTTTGTGCAGTTCCACTAAAATAGAGCTGAGCGTCCCTGTTCCAAAGATATCAAGTGTGATTACAATAATAGAGGACTGCTGATGAAACAATAAACACAAATAGAAGCCGGTCACCTTTGCAGTCTCTCTTAAGACTAACTAGTTGGAGAAGATTAGGCTCGGAGTTGGATGAGGAGGATAGAGCAAAACCATCTCCCTTTGTGCAGTCGCACTGAAATGTAGAGACGTTGCCCGTGTGACATTTTAGTACAACTGCACAAAACACTCTTAAGAAAAAAGTGATTTGTGCAGTTCACCAAAAGGTCGCAATAGCAATGAGTGAAATGGATAGCCCTGTTTGCAAAAAAGAGGTAGAAAGGAAACAATTACTGGCCAATAACAGTTGATGACACATGCGACGACAAAAAAGAAGCATATTCCTTGTCCTAAGGGAAGATAACAACAGTTGTGTTTGTCTAAAATGGTGTGAGGACGAGAATGCAATATGGAAAGTACGCCGGACGAGCTACGTTTTGGGCAAAGAACTATGGAAGATCCACATGCAGTGACGTGGGAAAATGGGCAGTGGAGCAAGGCCGGAGGGGATACCTGGAGGTCGTCGGGATGTAACTAGGTGAGCGGCGGCGGGGAATCTGCGAGCAGGTGGCGTAGGCCCTGCCGCCGGAGCTTGGTCAGAGAGAACGGCGTGTAGCAGATCGGGACGTGCTGCCTCCTGGCGCGCGTCGAACGGAGAAACGATGCACTTCCTTTCCCCCGGCGGACGGGATGCGGCCGGATCAGTGACCAACGGTGAGAGAGAGAGGCCACCGCACTCCCTTTCCCCGGCGGACGGGATGCGGCCGGATCAGTGACCAACGGTGAGAGAGAGAGGCCACCGCACTCCCTTTCCCCCGGCGGACGGGATGCGGCCGGATCAGTGACCAACGGTGAGAGAGAGAGAGAGGCCACCAGAGCCTTGTGTGAGATACTCTGAAGAGCGGACTACCTTTTCCTCCATAAAAATCGTTTTATATTCTGTGTACGTGCCATTGAGCGCTATAACTTTATTTAAAAATACGCGTCAAGTCGAACTTTGTTTCGTGCACGCGTGGTACACGACCTCCCTAGGTAAACAACCGCTACAGGTTCAAATTAGCACATGGGCTGCCATTTCGTAAAGAAATGAGCTCCACTATGTACCCGCGCGGGTGTGGCTGGGCACGAAGCGTGAGTACGTGCACGGTGCACCTATTCTCTTCTTGTATACGTACACCACCTACGTGGGGTTGTGTGAGAGAGATACAAACCTAGAGAGATATAGTGTGTGGGTTCTTGAGAGTTTTTTTGGGGGGGGTCAATCAAAAAATTTAACATATGCAATGTGTG
>NC_053024.1:607718498-607737304 GCF_003073215.2 Triticum urartu
CTAATACTTGAGAATATTCTTTGGCTCCCCTTGTGTCGAATCAATAAATTTGGGTTGAATACTCTACCCTCGAAAGCTGTTGCGATCCCCTATACTTGTGGGTTATCAAGACTAATTTCTGGCGCCGTTGCCGGGGAGCATAGCTCTATTCTTTGAGTCACTTGGGATTTATATCTGCTGGACACTATGAAGAACTTGAGAGATCCAAAAACCAAGATCTATCCCTCAACTACGAGGGGAGGTAAGGAACTGCCATCTAGCTCTGCACTTGATTCACCTTCTGTTATGAGTAAGCTTGCGACACCTACACCTGCTTCTGCTATTCGTTCTGATATGTCGCATGTTATTGATGATGCTACTTCTGCTATGCATGATACTTATGATGAAACTACCTCTATGCCTGATACTACTATGCCACTTAGTGATTTTCTCGAGGAACGACTTGCTAGGGCTAGAGAGATTGAAAATATTGAATCTGATTATGAAGATGAAAGTGATGATGAAGAATCACTTGTTATTCCTGAGGGTTATTTATTTGATCAAGATGCTTCTTTAGCTATTTTAGCCTGCAAAGATAGATATGAACTCAAAAGGTTATTAGCTAAATGGAATAAGCAATCTCCAAATGCTAGGATGAGACCTGACCCTGCTTTTGCTACTTCACCTATATGTGTTGCTGATAAGGATTATGAATTCTCTGTTGATCCTGATATAATTACTTTGGTTGAATCTAATCCTTTTCATGGTTATGAATCTGAAACTGTTGTAGCACATCTTACTAAATTAAATGATATAGCCACCCTGTTCACTAATGATGAGAGATCTCGCTACTTTTATATCCTTAAAATATTTCCGTTCTCATTAAAGGGTGATGCCAAGATATGGTTTAATTATCTTGATCCTGGTTGTGTGCGTAGTACCCAGGATATGATTTACTACTTCTCTGCTAAATATTTCCCTGCTCATAAGAAACAAGCTGCTTTAAAGGAAATATACAACTTTGTGCAAATTAAAGAAGAGAGTCTCCCACAAGCTTGGGGGAGGCTTCTCAAGTTACTTAATGCTTTGCCTGCTCATCCTCTTAATAAAAATGAAATACTTGATATCTTTTATAATGGACTAACCGATGCTTCCAGAGATTACCTGGATAGTTGTGCTGGTTCTCTTTTCAGGGAAAGAACACCGGATGAAGCTGAAATCTTATTGAATAATATGTTTATAGATGAAAATAATTGGGCACCTCTTGAGCCAGCTCCTGCTCCAATTAATGATCCTATTCCTAAACCAACTCCGAAGAAGAGAGGTGTTCTATTTCTCAGTACTGAAGATATGCAAGAGGCAAAGAAATCTATGAAAGAAAAAGGTATTAAAGCTGAAGATGTTAAGAATTTACCTCCTATTGAAGAAATACATGGTCTCAATTTACCACCTGATGAAGAAATATATGATCTTAATCCTTTATTTATTGAAGAACCTCCAGACCTCGATAACCCGACACAGGTAGTAAAGGTAAATTCTCTCTATAGATATGATAAAGCTGAAATCCCTCCTGCTAAAATTGCTAGTCAATGCTTGGATGAGTTTGATAATTTTATGTTTAAGCAAGAAGATTTCAATGCTTATTTTGGTAGACAATTAAAACAAGATGCTGATATGATTAAATACTTGGGTGATTATATGGCTAATATTAGAGGTGAACTTAAACTTGTTAGCAAACATGCTTCTATGGTTACCACTCAAGTGGAACAAGTACTTAAAGCTCAAAAATAATTGCTCAATGAGATGAATAGTAAGAAAAATGATTATGCTGTTAAAGTGGCTACTAGAACTAGTAGAATGACTCAGGAACCTTTGTATCCTAAAGGCCACCCTAAGAGAATTGAGCAAGATTCTCAAAGAAATAAAATTGATGCACCTAGTTCTTCTAAAAAGAAGAAAAAGAAAAATGATAGAACTGTGCAAACTTCTAGTGAACCTATTGTTGAACCACCTGATAATCCAAATGATATCTCTATGTCTGATGCTGAAACACAATCTGGTAATGAACATGAACCTAATGAAAATGTTAATGATGATGTTCATAATAATGCTCAACCTAGTAATGATAATGATATAGAAATTGAACCTGCTATTGATCTTGATAACCCACAATGAAAGAATCAACGTTATGATAAGAAAGACTTTGTTGCTAGGAAACATGGTAAAGAAAGAGAACCTTGGGTTCAGAAACCCATGCCTTTTCCTCCCAAACCATCCAAGAAAAAGGATGATGAGGATTTTGAGCGCTTTGCTGAAATGGTTAGACCTATATTTTTGCGTATGCGATTGACTGATATACTCAAAACAAATCCTTATGCTAAGTACATGAAAGATATTATTACAAATAAAAGAAAGATACTTGAAGCTAAAATTTCCACCATGCTTGCTAATTATACTTTTAAGGGTGGAATACCAAAGAAACTTGGGGATCCAGGAGTACCTACTATACCATGCTCCATTAAAAGAAACTATGTTAAAACTTCTTTATGTGATCTTGGAGCCGGTGTTAGTGTTATGCCTCTCTCTTTATATCGTAGACTTGATTTGAATAAGTTGACACCTACTGAAATATCTTTGCAAGTGGCTGATAAATCAACTGCTATACCTGTCGGTATTTGTGAGGATGTGCCTGTTGTGGTTGCAAACGTTACTATTTTAACAGACTTTGTTATTCTTGATATTCCCGAGGACGATAGTATGTCTATTACTCTTGGAAGACCTTTTCTTAATACTGCAGGGGCTGTTATTGATTGCAACAAAGGCAATGTCAATTTTCATGTTAATGGTAATGAGCATACGGTACACTTTCCGAGGAAACAACCTCAAGTTCATAGTATCAATTCTATCGGAAAAATTCCATCGAATATATTTGGAGGTTTTGAATTTCCTCTCCCTACTGTCAAGAAGAAATATGATATACTTATTATTGGGGATGTGCATATCCCTGTTGAGGTAACCTAGTGTAATTCGAAATTTCTCCGGTTTCATGTTAATTGGAATGGGTTTGTTAACAAGACTTGATCAACCTTGTTAGTGGATTCCTTTTGACGAGCATGAGATGGATGAAACTAGAAGCACAACCTTCTATACCCTCTCTATACTTTCTGTTATTTAGTTGAAATAAAGTAAAAATAAATAATTTTGTGTCTGTTATCTGATTATCTGTGCAATATAAAATTACCTCAAAAATAAGAGTTCTCCAAATGCCTTGAAAATTAAATATGATTTTTTATAGAATATTTGAGGATTTATGGAACAAAGAACACACCAGGGGGGCCAACCACCTTGCCACGAGGGTGGAGCGCGCGCCCACCCCCTAGGGCGCGCCCCCTGCCTCGTGGGCCCACGGTGGCCCTCCTCCACTTATTCTTCCAGCCACACACTTCATCTTCCTCCCTCAAACACGAAAACCAACTCAAACCCGAGTCCAAGCTCATTTTGCTGCCATTTTCGATCTCCTTGCTCAAAGCACATCTCACAAAACTGCTTGGGGAGATTGTTCCTTGGTATGTGACTCCTCAATTGGTCCAATTAGTTTTTGTTCTAGTGCTTTATTCATTGCAAATTTGTGTTGCTTAGGTGACCCTGTTCTTGAGCTTGCATGTCAAATTTATATGGTCAAAAGTAGTTTTGATGCATGATATAGGCCCTAGGCACTTGTAGGAGTAGTTGCTATCAATATCATTGAGTTTGGTTTACCTTTATTTTGAAGTTACTAAAAATTTCAGAATTTTTCAGAAAATGATGAGGAGATTATTGAGGGGCTCATCGAGCCAAAGCTCGAAGGAAAAGGCACCGAAACCTAAGTATAATTTGCCGCACACCGTGGAGGTTCGGGCGTGTGAATGGCCTTCTGTGGATTTCTTGAGAGCAGCCGGGATTTATGAAGATTTTCATGAGTTGGCTCATAATGCAAGCCTCACCGCTTTCCTCCATGACCAATGCGATCAGTATCTCTTACTCACAAATACCTTTGTGCAAAACTTTCATTTCCATTCTGGGAACTCGCCACCTACGGTGGAGTTTTATTTATATGATGAGTATAAGGAGATGTCACTTTATGATTTTTATCGGATTTGTTTAGTCCCTTTTCGGGGAAAGATAGAAGAACCACATCATGATGATGTGGAGGGATTTATTAATACTATCACTGTAGGGGAAACTAGGAAGGTTTCTGATGCACAAATCACTAGCATACATTTTCCTGTCTTACGTTACTTTGCATTATTTGCTAGTCGTTGCTTCATTGGTCACGGAAACTCTAGAAACCTTAGTATCCTTGATATTATTATTTTGCTCCAAGGTTTATATAGTGATAACACTTTTAGTATGGGCGGCATTATTGCTAGACGGTTAAGTATGAACCGTACTAAGGGTCCCATCTTTGGAGGCGTCTATGTCACACGCCTAGCTGCGCATTTTAACATACCTATTAGGCATGCTAAGAAGGAAGAAAAAGTGCCGCCTCGTGTTTATTTAGATTATAAAAGTATGGTGGCACATGATTTTATTGTTAAGAATAGGGCAGGAGAGCTTAAATATCAATTGTTCTTTAATAAACATCATCTTGAGACTATTACCTTGCATGCTCCTACTTTGTTTGATTTGACTGTAGGCAAGTACCTCGTTCCGTTGACGGCTATCCATGCCTACCGGAACCCTGCACCAGCCGAGGAGCCAGAACCGGAACCACAATTTGATCCTTCATGATAGTCTAACTATCAGTGGGATCCGGAGATGATTGCCAGCCAGTGGCAATCGGAGCCTTCTTCTTCCTCATCACAGTACGACCCCAACAACTATTATTATGCATATCAGCCAGGCCAGCCGTGGCCATAGACCAACTTAGGCCAAAAGTCTAAGCTTGGGGGAGTACGTATTTCTCACCGATATTACACTTATGTTCACACACACTCATTGCCAGATGTCGGTGCTCATACTTTTTCATTGTATCATCCATGCTAGTTTATTTTCTTTTATGCTTTCTTCTTGTGTGTTTGATGAACCTTAAGAAAAAACCAAAAAAATTAGTTGTAGCTTTTAATTAATTTACTTTCCATGTTGTAGTAGTAATTAAAAAGAAAACCCAAAAATATTTCCTGTTCTTCTTTTGCTTGTTGGGAGCTTTCCCGTGTAAATAGTTTTATTTCTTTTCTTTTCTTTGGGGGTCAGTAGGAGAAGACCTTGATTAAATTGTTGAACTGGCTCTTTATATGCATTATTGTTTATCTGACAAGAGCCCATATTGCCTTGTCTTCTCTTGTTTATTGAATGCTCGCAGATTCCGGCTTAGTTCAATGCACATGCACTCTTATTATTATTCACATCATTCGGTCGTGAAAGTGAAAGGCAATTATGATGATATATGATGGACTGACTGAGATGAGAAAAGCTGGTATGAACTCGACCTCTTTTGTTTTTGTAAATATGATGAGTTCATCGTTCTTGATTCAGCTTGTTATGAATAAACATGTTTGCAATGACAATTAGAAATCATAGTTGCTTATGACATGCTTGATTAGCTATGAGTTATAATGGTTTACCTTGCGTGCCAACATGCTATTAAAACAGTTATGATGTGGTATGATATGGTGGTATCCTCCTCTGAATGATTTAAGTGACTTGACTTGGCACATTTTCACGCATGTAGTTGAAACAAATCAACATAGCCTTCACGATATTTATGTTCATGGTGGATTATATCCTACTCATGCTTGCATCCAATGTTTATTAATTTTAATGCATGTACATGGCTATTGTCGCTCTCTAGTTGGTCGCTTCCCAGTCTTTTGCTAGCCTTCACCTGTACTAAGCGGGAATACTGCTTGTGCATCCAAACTCCTTAAACCCCAAAGTTATTCCACATGAGTCCACTATACCTTCCTATATGCGGTATCTATCTGCCGTTCCAAGTAAATTTGTATGTGCCAAACTATAAACCTTCAAATAATCATCCTGTTTTGTATGCTCGAATAGCTCATGTATCAACTAGGGCTGTGTGTATCTTCCATGTTAGGCGGGTTATTCTCAAGAGGAGTGGACTCCGCTCCTCATTCACGAGATAAAGGGCTGGTCACTAGGATGCCCAGTCCCATGCTTTATGCAAACTAAATCAAAATAATTGCAAACAAAACTCCCCCTGGGACCTGATGTATGTTGGAGGCACTCATTGTTTCGAGCAAGCCATGGATTGATGTTTGTTGGTGGAGGGGGAGTATAAACTTTTGTTGGGGAACGTTGCAGAAAACAAAAATTTTCCTACGGTTTCACCAAGATCCATCTAGGAGTTCATCTAGCAACGAGTGATCGGATTGCATCTACATACCTTTGTAGATCACGCGCGGAAGCGTTCAAAGAACGGGGATGAGGAAGTCGTATTCGACGTGATCCAAATCACCAGAGATCCTAGCGCCGAACGGACGGCACCTCCGCGTTCAACACACGTACAGTCAGCGTGACGTCTCCTCCTTCTTGATCCAGCAAGGGAGAAGGAGAGGTTGAGGAAGATGGCTCCAGCAGCAGCACGACGGCATGGTGGTGGTGGAGCTGCAGTACTCCGCAGGGCTTCGCCAAGCTCTATGGAGGAGGAGGATGTGTTGGAGAGGGAGAGGGAGGCACCAAAGGCAAAGGTAAGAGGTCCTCCATCCCCCCCACTATATATAGGGGGGCCTAGGGGGGCGTCGGCCCTAGGAGATGCAATCTCCTAGGGGGGGCGGGGCCAAGGGGTGGGGGGCTTGCCCCCCAAGCAAGGGGGCGCCCCCCTTTAGGGTTTCCCCCACCCTAGGCGCATGGCCCTAGGGAAGTGGCGCCCCAGCCCACTTTGGGCTGGATCCCTTCCCACTTCAGCCCATGGGGCCCTCCGGGATAGGTGGCCCCACCCGGTGGACCCCCGGGACCCTTCCGGTGGTCCCGGTACAATACCGGTGACCTCGAAACTTGTCCCGACGGCCGAAATAGCACTTCCTATATATAATTCTTTACCTCCGGACCATTCCGGAACTCCTCGTGACGTCCGGGATATCATCCGGGACTCCAAACGACATTCGGGTTACTGCATATACATATCCCAACAACCCTAGCGTCACCGAACCATAAGTGTGTAGACCCTACGGGTTCGGGAGACATGTAGACATGACCGAGATGGCTCTCCAGTCAATAACCAACAGCAGGATCTGGATACCCATGTTGGCTCCCACATGCTCCTCGATGATCTCATCGGATGAACCACGATGTCGAGGATTCAAGCAACCCCGTATACAATTCCCTTCGTCAATCGGTATGTTACTTGCCCGAGATTCGATCGTCGGTATCCCAATACCTCGTTCAATCTCGTTACCGGCAAGTCACTTTACTCATACCGTAATGCATGATCCCGTGACCATACACTTGGTCACTTTGAGCTCATTATGATGATGCATTACCGAGTGGGCCCAGTGATACCTCTCCGTCATACGGAGTGACAAATCCCAGTCTTGATCCGTGTCAACCGATCTGGATACCCATGTTGGCTCCCACATGCTCCTCGATGATCTCATCGGATGAACCACGATGTCGAGGATTCAAGCAACCCCGTATACAATTCCCTTCGTCAATCGGTATGTTACTTGCCCGAGATTCGATCGTCGGTATCCCAATACCTCGTTCAATCTCGTTACCGGCAAGTCACTTTACTCATACCGTAATGCATGATCCCGTGACCATACACTTGGTCACTTTGAGCTCATTATGATGATGCATTACCGAGTGGGCCCAGTGATACCTCTCCGTCATACGGAGTGACAAATCCCAGTCTTGATCCGTGTCAACCCAACAGACACTTTCAGAGATACCCGTAGTATACCTTTATAGTCACCCAGTTACGTTGTGACGTTTGGTACACCCAAAGCACTTCTACGATATCCGGGAGTTACACGATCTCATGGTCTAAGGAAAAGATACTTGACATTGGAAAACTCTAGCAAACGAACTATACGATCTTGTGCTATGTTTAGGATTGGCTCTTGTCCATCACATCATTCTCCTAATGATGTGATCTCGTTATCAATGACATCCAATGTCCATAGTCAGGAAACCATGACTATCTGTTGATCAACGAGCTAGTCAACTAGAGGCTTACTAGGGACATGTTGGTGTCTAAGTATTCACACATGTATTACGATTTCCGAATAACACAATTATAGCATGAATAAAAGACAATTATCATGAACAAGGAAATATAATAATAATCCTTTTATTATTGCCTCTAGGGCATATTTCCAACAGTCTCCCACTTGCACTAGAGTCAATAATCTAGTTACATTGTGATGAATCGAACACCCATGGAATTCTGGTGTTGATCATGTTTTGCTCTAGGGAGAGGTTTAGTCAACGGATCTGCTACATTCAGGTCCGTATGTACTTTACAAATATCTATGTCTCCATCTTGAACATTTTCACGAATGGAGTTGAAGTGACGCTTGATGTGCCTTGTCTTCTTGTTAAACCTGGGCTCCTTGGCAAGAGCAATAGCTCCAATGTTGTCACAGAAGAGCTTGATCGGCCCCGACGCATTGGGTATGACTCCTAGGTCGGTGATGAACTCCTTCACCCAAATTGCTTCATGCGCTGCCTCCGAGGCTGCCATGTACTCCGCTTCACATGTAGATCCGCCACGACGCTCTGCTTGCAACTGCACCAGCTTACTGCCCCACCATTCAAAATATACACGTATCCGGTTTGTGACTTAGAGTCATCCAGATCTGTGTCGAAGCTAGCGTCGACGTAACCCTTTTATGACAAGCTCTTCGTCACCTCCATAAACGAGAAACATTTCCTTAGTCCTTTTCAGGTACTTCAGGATATTCTTGACCGCTGTCCAGTGTTCCTTGCCGGGATTACTTTGGTACCTTCCTACCAAACTCACGGCAAGGTTTACATCAGGTCTGGTACACTGCATGGCATACATAATAGAACCTATGGCTGAGGCATAGGGGATGACACTCATCTCTTCTATATCTTCTGCCGTGGTCGGACATTGAGCTGAGCTCAATTTCACACCTTGCAACACAGGCAAGAACCCGTTCTTAGACTGATCCATATTGAACTTCTTCAATATCTTATCAAGGTATGTGCTTTGTGAAAGACCTATGAGGCGTCTTGATCTATCTCTGTAGATCTTGATGCCTAATATATAAGCAGCTTCTCCAAGGTCCTTCATTGAAAAACTCTTATCCAAGTAGGCCTTAATGCTGTCCAAAAGCTCTATATCATTTCCCATCAAAAGTATGTCATCTACATATAATATGAGAAATGCTACAGAGCTCCCACTCACTTTCTTGTAAACGCAGGCTTCTCCATAAGTCTGCATAAACCCAAACGCTTTGATCATCTCATCAAAGCAAATGTTCCAACTCCGAGATGCTTGCACCAGCCCATAAATCGAGCGTTGGAGCTTGCACACCTTGTCAGCATTCTTAGGATCGACAAAACCTTCCGGCTGCATCATATACAATTCTTCCTTAAGGAAACCATTAAGGAATGCCGTTTTGACGTCCATTTGCCATATTTCATAATCATAGAATGCGGCAATTGCTAACATGATTCGGACGGACTTCAGCTTCGCTACCGGTGAGAAAGTCTCATCGTAGTCAACCCCTTGAAGTTGTCGATAACCCTTAGTGACAAGCCGAGCTTTATAGATGGTCACATTTCCATCCGCGTCTGTGTTTTTCTTAAAGATCCATTTATTTTCTATGGCTCGCCGCTCTACGGGTAAGTCAGTCAAAGTCCATACTTCGTTTTCATACATGGATCCTATCTCGGATTTCATGGCTTCCAGCCATTTGTCGGAATCCGGGCCCGCCATCGCTTCTTCATAGTTCGAAGGTTCACCGTTGTCTAACAACATGATTTCCAAGACAGGGTTGCCGTACCAATCTGGTGCGGAACGTGTCCTTGTGGACCTTCGAATTTCAGTAGGAGCTTGATCAGAAGTATCTTGATCATCATCATTAACTTCCTCTCTAGTCGGTGCACGGCAAACTCAGGAACATTTTCTTGAGTTGCGCCATTTTCCGGTTCAAGAGGTAATACTTCATCAAGTTCTACTTTCCTCCCACTTACTTCTTTCGAGAGAAACTCTTTCTCTAGAAAGGACCCATTCTTGGCAACAAAGATCTTGCCTTCGGATCTGAGGTAGAAGGTATACCCAATAGTTTCTTTAGGGTATCCTATGAAGACGCATTTTTCCGACTTGGGTTCGAGCTTTTCAGGTTGAAGTTTCTTGACATAAGCATCGCATCCCCAAACTTTTAGAAACGACAGCTTAGGTTTCTTCCCAAACCATAATTCATACGGTGTCGTCTCAACGGATTTCGACGGAGCCCTATTTAAAGTGAATGCGGCAGTCTCTAAAGCATAGCCCCAAAATGATAGCGGTAAATCGGTAAGAGACATCATAGATCGCACCATATCTAATAGAGTGTGCGATTACGACGTTCGGACACACCATTACGCTGAGGTGTTCCAGGCGGCGTGAGTTGTGAAACTATTTCACATTTTCTTAAGTGTGTGCCAAATTCGTGACTCAAGTATTCTCCTCCACGATCTGATCGTAGAACTTGATTTTCCTGTCACGTTGATTCTCAACCTCACTCTGAAATTCCTTGAACTTTTCAAAGGTTTCAGACTTGTGTTTCATTAAGTAGACATACCCATATCTACTCAAGTCATCAGTGAGGGTGAGAACATAACGATAGCCACCGCGAGCCTCAACACTCATTGGACCGCACACATCAGTATGTATGATTTCCAATAAGTTGGTTGCTCGCTCCATTGTTCCTGAGAACGGAGTCTTGGTCATTTTACCCATGAGGCATGGTTCGCACGTGTCAAATGATTCGTAATCAAGAGACTCTAAAAGTCCATCTGCATGGAGCTTCTTCATGCGTTTGACACCTATGTGACGCGGCAGTGCCACAAGTATGTGGGACTATCATTATCAAATTTACGCCCGCGAGTTCTTCCTGTTTGCCCGTGCGTCTAAACGCAGAAGGGGAGGAGAGAGAGAGCACACATGGAACCCACCAGTAAGTGAAGGCGAATAGTACTAAAAATAATATTACATGTTATCCATTAATTAGGCTGTGGTAATATAAAAACATTATGTGAACAAAGGGGGTACAACAAACATTGCTATTCTACGTATGTTGCCTATTGACGTGCGGCTTGAAGGCCCGGTCGCATGTTCGATCCTCGTCCTTTATTTTTTAATTTGTATATGGGTCCAAATTTGTTTCATGACATGTGGGCCCCTCGGTGTGTAGTTTGTAGCACTTTAATTTGTGGGTCGAAATTTGTTCCATTCCAAGTGGACTATCGGTGTGTAGTTTTGTAGCTTATTTATAATAATTAAAGAGAACAACATAGTTTTTTCAATAATACCATGGTGCGACGTTGAAGGCGAGAAAGGACGTGCGAGAGAGCGATGACCGAGCCAGAGGGAAATCAACTAGGGGAGTGGGTTGCAACGGTGTTTGGAGTAGTTGTGGGCCGAATGCTACGAAAATATAATCTAAACCGACCGGAATAAATGCCTACACAAATTAATCCAAGGTTGGAGTGCCCCTCGCAATGTAAATAGCTCCGGCTTTGCGAGGGATGGAGAGGTAGTTCACTGTGGAAGATAGTGTGAGAAAGCGAGGTCAATCGAGAGACATATAGATAGAGAGACAAAGTGAGTGTGGTCCGACATTCATTGAACAAATATATATGCTCTGGAGAGATATTGTCCGATTGAGCTTTTTGGCAAGGGTGAGGGCTGTAAGATAGAGCTTGAGAGATGATCCAGTCACAGACGTGTAGATATATTTTGTGCGTGGGAGGAAGCAAGGTCAACCGATCACATAGGGTCGTCGTGCGATCGAAAGAGTGAGACGGGTTGGAGAGAGTGACCTAGATAGACGATGTGCGTGAGAGAGTATACAATGTGAATAGGTCGAATTGGGCTCAAACATGGTGATATATCGTTTTTGTCCGAGAAAGAGCGAGGTCAATCGAGACATACGGAGAGAGAGAGAGAGATTGAGTGAGCGTGGCCCACCATGAGGTCGAAAGAGTGGTGGCGGCTTGGATGGACTGACCTAGATAGACAATCTGCGTGAGAGAGTATAGAGTGTGTCGATCGAGGCCCGAACAGGGAGATATATCATTTGTGTGTGAAAGAAAACGAGGTTAAACGAGACTCAGATAAAGAGAGCGAGATTGAGCGAGTGTGGCCCGCCGTGCGGAAGAAAGAGTGAGACAGTCTCGAGGGAGTGACCTAGATATACAACGTGCGTGCGTGCGCATGCACGAGAGGTTGGGGGCTAGATAGGCAATGCATGTATTTAGCGCGAGAGGGTGAGAGGGAGAGGGGGGAGAGAGAGAGCTCGGCATGGGGTGCAATGGCGGGTGTGTGAGGTAAATACATTTGGTAACAGAGTGGAAAAAGGGGTTGTGTAGTTGAGAGACTTAGAGATCGAAACATGGAGAGAAAGAATGAACATTGTGTAATGTACATAGTACGAGACTTAATATCGATGTTTCAATTCGGTGTACATTGTAAGATTTGAACCGAGGACCAGGCATACGGGTAATTATTTCGAATTCGTGCCATACTAAGTTTCGAAAAAGTTGACATTGACTCAGTTTGTTGTGCTATTTTGTAGGTCATATGTTTGAATCCATCCAAAAGTTTTCTCACTACCATGGTGTTCATCATATACATATGAATTTGTATTAAAAAGTAGCGTGGATACAGTGAAATGCGAAATCCACGTTAGAATTGGAGATCGCTACGTGACACACACTCTAATTCAAATAACTAACTACGTGACACACACTCTAATTCAAATAACTAATTATGTGACACACACACTCTAATCCACGTTAGCGTGGGTACCATTTCGATTTTTTTTCAAATAACTCCTCATTAATTAATTTATAGTACTCCCTCTGTTCACTTTTATAAGACCTTGAAGACATTTCAGACAATGTGCAAAATAGTTCATTTTAAGTTGTCTGAAACGACTTACAAAAGTGAACGGATGGAGTATCTTTTCGAATGACTAATTATTGCAAGGAAAACGACACGATGGTAATACATACAGATTCGTTTGCAAATGAAAGAAGATTCGTTTGCATTCTCAAATGTAGGCGCACCAGGCAAACCAGGGTCGTGTCGGGGTGGACGCTGCTTCGGTGCCTTAAAGGCAACTGCCTTTGGGTCACTGACATGTGGGCCAGCCACCTGTTGGCCACATGTCATGGACACAAAGGCAGGTGCCTTAAGGCACCGAAGCATAGTCCTGTCGGGGTGGTCGCATGTGTCGGACGGACGCGTAGCACCCAGCCCCCCCCCAAAAAAAGGACAAGACAATATAAGTTCGCGCTTCCACGTTTCGGATTGAAATATCTGGCGGCCCCAATTCCAGCCCTGCAAAATCTCTCTTCTCCATCGTCCCCTTCCGCGCCCAGATTGCTCAAATCCCTAATTCGCCGCCAACCTCGAATCGCCCCTCGTCTCGTCTCTTTCCCCACCGTTCCCCACCTCTGTGTCGGACGACGACGACGAAGACGACGGTCGCGCTTCACCACCGCACGGAGCTACCTCATCTACGCCCTCGTCCACCGCACCGGGTGGTCCACCGACAACGTCGCCGCGCAACCCAGCCACGGCACCACCGGACATCAGGTGCTCTTCACCGACACCCCCCGGCGTGGGCTCACGCAACGCCGTCCACCCATCGTAGGCTCTGCTGCCACTCAAGTCCACCCACGAGCCCCAAGCAGGCAACCCCTCAACGACAACCCACTACGCTAGCAGCATGCAAACCGCCCGAACAGTACCACAACAACACCGTCACATCCGATGATTGGAGATCCTTCACGCTCCTAGCTACAGCACGTCTAATAGCACAATCGATACTGATGGTCCAAGAAATGTATCGATGTAATACGGTGCAAAAAACGGCGGTTTATTTGGATCACGTGATCACTTAGATGATTAGAGGGATGTCTATCTAAGTGGGAGTTCTTAAGTAATATGATTAATTGAAATTAAATTTATCATGAACTTAGTCCTGGTAGTATTAGCATATCTATGTTGTAGATCAATAGCTCGCGTTTAGCTCCCCTGTTTTATTTTTGATATGTTCCTAAAGAAAACTAAGTTGAAAGATGTTAGTAGCAATGATGCGGATTGGATCCATGGTTTGAGGTTTATCCTCATTGCTGCACAGAAGAATTATGTCCTTACTGCACTGCTAGTTGACAGACCTATTACAGGAGCAGATGCAGACGTCATGAACGTTTGGCTAGCTCAATATGATGACTACTTGATAGTTTAGTGCACCATGCTTAACAGCTTAGAATCGGGACTTCAGAGACGTTTTTGAACGTCATGGATCATATGGATGTTCCAGGAGTTGAAGTTAATATTTCAAGAAAATACCCGAGTTGAGAGATATGAGTCTCCAACAAGTTCTATAGCTAAAAGATGGAGGAGAATAGCTCAAGCAGTGAGCATGTGTTCAGAATTGTCTGGGTACTACAATCGCTTGAATCAAGTGGGAGTTAATCTTCCAGATAAAATAGTGATTGACAGAATTCTCTAGTCACCATCACCAAGTTAGTAGAACTTCGTGATGAACTATAGTATGCACGGGATGATGAAAACGATTCCCGAGCTTTTCATGATGATGAAATCGATGAAGGTAGAAATCAAGAAAGAGCATCAAGTGTTGATGATTAACAAGACCACTAGTTTCAAGAAAAGGGCAAAGGGAAAGAAAGGGAACTTCAAGAAGAACGGCAAGCAAGTCTACTGAAAGTGAAGAAGCCCAAGTCTGGTCCTAAGCCTGAGACTAAGTGCTTCTACTGCAAAGGGACTGGTCACTGGAAGCGGAACTACCCCAAGTATTTGGCGGATAAGAAGGATGGCAAAGTGAACAAAGGTATATTTAATATACGGATTATTGATGTGTATTTTACTAGTGTTCATAGCAACCCCCCGATATTTTATACTGGTTCAGTTGCTAGAGTAGTAACTCAAAATGGGAGTTGCAGAATGAACAGAGACTAGTTAAGGGTGAAGTGACGATGTGTGTTGGAAGTGGTTCCAAGATTGATATGATCATCATCGCACACTCCCTATACTTTCGGGATTAGTGTTGAACCTAAATAAGTGTTATTTGGTGTTTGCGTTGAGCATGAATATGATTTGATCATGTTTATTGCAATACGGTTATTCATTTAAGTTAGAGAATAATTGTTGTTCTGTTTACATGAATAAAACCTTCTATGGTCATACACCCAAGAAAATGGTTTGTTGGATCTCGATCGTAGTGATACACATATTCATAATATTGAAGCCAAAAGATGCAAAGTTAATAATGATAGTGCAACTTATTTGTGGCACTGCCGTTTAGGTCATATTGGTGTAAAGCGCATGAAGAAACTCCATGCTGATGGGACTTTTGGAATCACTTGATTATGAATCACTTGATGCTTGCGAACCATGCCTCATGGGCAAGATGACTAAGACTGTTCTTAACAATGGAGCGAGCAACAGATTTGTTGGAAATCATACATACTGATGTATGTGGTCCGATGAATATTGAGGCTCGCAGGTATCATTATTTTCTGATCTTCACAGATGATTTGAGCAGATATGAGTATATCTACTTGATGAAACACAAGTCTGAAACATTTGAAAAGTTCAAAGAATTTCAGAGTGAAGTGGAGAATCATCGTAACAAAAATAAAAGTTTCTACGATATGATCGCAGAAGTAAAATATTTGAGTTACGAGTTTGGCCTTCAGTTAGAACAATGTGAAATAGTTTCACTACTCACGCCACCTGGAACACCACAGTGTAATGGTGTGTCCGAACGTCATAACCGTACTTTATTAGATATGGTGCGACCTATGATGTCTCTTACCGATCTACCACTATCATTTTGGGGTTATGCATTAGAGACAGCTGCATTCATGTTAAATAGGGCACCATCTAAATCCATTGAGACGACACCGTATGGACTATGGTTTGGCAAGAAACCTAAGCTATCGTTTCTTAAAGTTTGGGGCTGCGATGCTTATATGAAAAAGTTTCATCCTGATAAGCTCAAACCCAAATCGGAGAAATGTGTCTTCATAGGATACCCAAAGGAGACTATTGGGTACACCTTCTATCACAGATCCAAAGGCAAGACTTTTGTTGCTAAATTCGGAGTCTTTCTAGAGAAGGAGTTTCTCTCGAAAGAAGTGAGTGGGAGGAAAGTAGAACTTGATGAGGTAACTGTACCTGCTCCCTTATTGGAAAGTAGTTCATCACAGAAATCTGTTCCTGTGACTACTACACCAATTAGTGAGGAAGCTAATGATGAAGATCATGTAACTTCAGATCAAGTTACTACCGAAACCTCGTAGGTAAACCAGAGTGAGATCCGCACCAGAGTGGTACGGTAATCCTGTTCTGGAGTTCATGTTACTTGACCATGACGAACCTACGAACTATGAGGAAGCGATGATGAGCCCAGATTCCGCGAAATGGCTTGAGGCCATGAAATCTGAGATGAGATCCATGTATGAGAACAAAGTATGGACTTTGATTGACTTGCCCATTGATCGGCGAGCCATTGAGATTAAATGGATCTTCAAGAGGAAGATGAACGCTGATAGTGGTGTTACTATCTACAAAGCTAGAATTGTCACAAAAGGTTTTCGACAAGTTCAAGGTGTTGACTACGATGAGAGTTTCTCACTCGTATCTATGCTTAAGTCTGTCTGAATCATGTTAGCAATTGCCACATTTTATGAAATCTGGCAAATGGATAAACAAAACTACATTCCTTAATGGATTTATTAAAGAAGAGTTGCATATGATGCAACAAGAAAGTTTTGTCAATCCTAAAGGTGCTAACAAAATATGCAAGCTCCAGCGATCCATCTATGGGCTGGTGCAAGCATCTCGGAGTTGGAATATACGCTTTGATAAGTTGATCAAAGCATATAGTTTTATACAGACTTGTGGTGAAGCCTATATTTACAAGAAAGTGAGTGGGAGTACTACATCATTTCTGATAACTATATGTGAATGACATATTGTTGATCGGAGATAATGTAGAATTATTCTGCAAAGCATAAAGGAATGTTTGAAAGGAGTTTTTCAAAGAAAGACCTCGGTGAAGCTGCTTACATATTGAGCATCAAGATCTATAGAGATAGATCAAGACGCTTGATAAATTTTTTCAATGAGTACATACCTTGACAAGATGTTTGAAATAGTTCAAAATGGAACAGTCAAAGAAAGAGTTCTTGCCTGTGTTACAAGGTGTGAAATTGAGTAAGACTCAAAGCCCAACCACGGCAGAAGATAGAAAGAGAATGAAAGTCATTCCCTATGCCTCAGCCATAGGTTCTATAAAGTATGCCATGCTGTGTACCAGACCTATTGTATACCCTGCCCTGAGTTTGGCAAGGGAGTGCAATAGTGATCTAGGAGTAGATCACTGGACATTGGTCAAAATTATCCTTACTGGAGTAAGGATATGTTTCTCGATTATGGAGGTGACAAAAGGTTCGTCGTAAAGGGTTACGATGATGCAAGTTTTGATACTGATCCAGATGACTCTAAGTCTCAATCTGGATACATATTGAAAGTGGGAGCAATTAGCTAGAGTAGCTCCGTGCAGAGCATTGTTGACATAGAAATTTGCAAAATACATATGGATCTGAATGTTGCAGACCCGTTGACTAAACTTCTCTCACAAGAAAAACATGATCACACCTTAGTACTCTTTGGGTGTTAATCACATAGCGATGTGAACTAGATTATTGACTCTAGTAAACCCTTTCGGTGTTGGTCACATGACGATGTGAACTATGGGTGTTAATCACATGGTGATGTGAACTATTGATGTTAAATCACATGGCGATGTGATCTAGATTATTGACTCTACTGCAAGTGTGAGACTGAAGGAAATATGCCCTAGAGGCAATAATAAAGTTATTATTTATTTCCTTATTTCATGATAAATGTTTATTATTCATGCTAGAATTGTATTAACCGGAAACATAATACATGTGTGAATACATAGACAAACAGAGGTCACTAGTATGCGTCTACTTGACTAGCTCGTTGATCAAAGATGGTTAAGTTTCCTAACCATAGACATGAGTTGTCATTTGATTAACTGGATCACATCATTAGGAGAATGATTTGATTGACTTGACCCATTCCGTTAGCTTAGCACTTGATCGCTTAGTTTGTTGCTATTGCTTTCTTCATGACTTATACATGTTCCTATGACTATGAGATTATGCAACTCCCGTTTACCGGAGGAACACTTTGTGTGCCACCAAACATCACAACGTAACTGGGTGATTATAAAGGTGCTCTACAGGTGTCTCCAAAGGTACTTGTTGGGTTGGCGTATTTCGAGATTAGGATTTGTCACTCCGATTGTCGGAGAGGTATCTCTGGGCCCACTCGGTAATGCACATCACTATAAGCCTTGCAAGCATTGCAACTAATGAGTTAGTTGCGGGATGATGTATTAACGGAACGAGTAAAGAGACTTGCCGGTAACGAGATTGAACTAGGTATTGAGATACCGACGATCGAATCTCGGGCAAGTAACATACCGATGACAAAGGGAATAACGTATGTTGTTATGCGGTCTGACCGATAAATATCTTTCGTAGAATATGTAGGAGCCAATATGGGCATCCAGGTCCCGCTATTGGTT
>NC_053024.1:607738304-607766419 GCF_003073215.2 Triticum urartu
GATGGCTGAAGATCAATGTCAAGCCGAAGGTAGTGAGCGGCCGCCAGGCGGAGTGCGGAGGCGCCATGGTGGGCAAAGATGCCCAACATCACATGGCTTCGAGGGCTCCTTTGTGGAGACCATAAAGGGGTGGCAATCGGGGTGGTTCTACATCACCGAGCCGCGTGACCCTACATGGGCAGCGGCCCTGAGTTCCGATCTGGCTTCCCCACACGGCTTACCTCCTGGCAAGAGAAGGGCCTGTCCTGGGGTAGTTCGGGAGAGCTGACCGGACTCCAAACATGTATTCAAAACATGGTGAACAAGAAGCTCAAACTTGTCAACGTAGTCCAGGTCATGCTCCACCGCCGGATCCTCCCGTGCCAACAACGGGCCTTCAACTTGTGGGAGTTCGACCCGGCGCAGCACCGAACTCTGAACAGGCTCTTCGACACAACTCACGAAGATGCCTGGAGGGTGTGTTCAAGAGCGCCGAGGTCCCCCTCCCATTACTGAGGATCGCGGATTCAGCGCGAAGCGCCAAGCCAGTGGTAAGCTGCTTTACCTCTTACATGATACTTATTTTTCATAGATTGACTCCATGCGGGATCTAAACTCCCGTACCTTTGACAGGACTGGCAGGAGACGGCCGGACAGATCGACTGTCCGGCTCCTTTGCCCGAAGGCCCAGCAAACTCTCTTCTGTGAAGATGCTGACTCCGGCTCCTTATACGGTGCCGGAGAAGACCAAGAAGGCCAAGGGAACCCGAAAGAGTTCCCGACGCCAGGCGTCATCGGACTCACCGTCCGAGGACTCTACGGCGCACATCCTCCCCCGAAGACGAGGAGGCAGAAGAAGATGCTCCCCCTCCAGACGGGGGAGACAAGAAAAGGAAGGCCGCCCCAACTGGGGAGGCCGAAGGGTCCAAGAAGGGGAGGACTCTCCTTCCGGACAGCTCTACCACCGCCGCCGACGGCGAAGACGAGTGGCTGCCCAGGGCCAAGCCCCTGGGGAAGTCGTAAGTATTCGGATACCAGAGTAACTCATAGTATTCCTTTGTCGCACTACTTCACCTAACGCCGAAATATGATTATGCAGGCCGCCCCGAGCCCGTATCGATGTATCATCGGACGGCTCCCTGGGCTCGTCGGATATGGATAGCGATCCAGTCCCGACCGCCACCTCCCCTCATCCTAGCGGACGACGCCGAGGTGCTGTCTCACAAGGCACCGGGTCGAGGGGAGACAGTCCCGGAGGCGCCTCAAGGCGGCCTCCCGGACTCCGGGAGCCGAGGGGACAAGGCCCCTGAGAGCTCCGAGTTCGGCCCTCAGCCGAACACCGCGCCGGAACCTCCAGTGGTTCCGGGCTCGGGCAGGCGGCCTCCTTCTAAGAGGGGCGAGACGCCTGTACCGGTGACCTCTGTCCATCCAGAGGCGCCGGACAATCTGCTGGAAGCGCTTCGCAGCGCTTCCATCGACGAGGAGCATCGTACTATCATGAGTGCGGTGATCCAGAAGGTTCAGTCCGCCTAGAGCGGATTGACTGAAGCCTGTGCCAGCCTTCTAACAGGCTTTGAGGTAAGTGTTTAAAATATAGGAAAATATTACCGCATAGACAGTAGCCCCTGATGCTCTGTTCGGCGTTCACAAAGAAAAGCCAAACAGAGGATCAAACAATATCGCAGGAGTCTAACATAAGTATGTCAATATGCATATGCAGGCTTCGTTGCTGGCGTCCGCCGCACTGACTGCGGAGGTTGCCGTACTGAAGCAGGACCTTAAAGGGTCCCAGGACGAGCTCGGCCTTGCCAAGAGGCAGCTCGAGGAGAACAAAGGTAAGTAGTACCTAGTCTGTGGATATGTATAAAAAGAGTGCGATTGCAAAATGACAGGATCATCGTGAATTTGCCAGGGGCCACGACCGAAGTGGCGAGCCTAAAGCAAGCGCTGTCCGAGGCCGAAGATAAAGCATCCAAGGAGCGCAACGAGCGAGAAAAGCAAGAGGCTCAGGTGGGCGAGGTGCAGCAAGAGCTCTAGGATCTCGTGACGAAGCACGAGGCGTTGGAGCTTGACTCGAAGACGCGAGAGTCTGAGCTTGCCGTGGCCCTCGAGAGAGCAAAAAGTGCCAAGGCTGAAGCCCAAAAGGCCCTCCAGGAGATCAACGCAATGAAGAAGACAGCGGCGGGTAAGGCATTCTATATGCAGAGCAAGCATGTAAAAGTACTTACCGATTACTTACCCGAATTCGGAGCTCTCCACGAGCATTCGCAGATTTTCCCCGTAGCGTGTCAGATGCCGCACAGTTTTACCAGGCCGAGGAGGGAAGCTCAATGGAGAAGCTGTTCTGGTCTCAGTATACTTGGACCAAACACCCGATGCCTCTGAGCGACCGAACAGGCCATGAAGGGCCTTATAGTCCGGCTGTGGCCTGGCGATGCCCTTCCGAACAGCTACTTCGGCCTGGTGAGGCGGCTTGTGGATGCCTGCCCACGGCTGGAGGTCGTCAAGCGGTCCGTCTGCATCGAAGGTGCACGCCGGGTTTTCGCCCACGTGAAGGTGCAGTGGGCCAAGCTAGACGCCGTGAAGCTGATCAAGGAAGGGCCGCCGCAGGGCAAGGAGCATCGCACCCCCGAAATTTATTATGAGGGTGTCCTGAAGGGTGCCCGTCTTGTAGCGGACGAATGTTCAAAGGATGTAACATTTGAGTAAACTTGCTCGTGTGATCCTGTATGATGAAAACTTGTTTCATATGCGCTATGCAACGCTTGTGTGAATTTAAAATATTACCTTCTGTTTGGCTGTTTATCCAATCTGAGAGATGGCTAGTCCTCGGCTTCTGCCCCCATGCCACGAGTGCTGGGGTGTTCGGGATAAACCTGAGCACTCTTGTTCCCATGTTTGGGTCCTTCGAGGGAGGTGCTTAGCACAACGAACAAGGCAACCGGACTAATAATGCTTTATCACTCTCACTTAGCCATAGAATTCTATAATTTTAAATTTTGGCGAAGCCCTGGTATTCGGAAAGCCGAATTCGGGGCGCGATACATGCCTTTAAGCCGGACTGGGCCGGCCCCTCGCTCTAAGCAGCATAAGTCTTTAGGGACTCGAAAACCTCGCCGAACAGCGACCAGTCTCTCGCCTTATCATGACAGTCAGTTTTAGCTTTCTCTACTGAGGTGCTTAGCTCAGCAGAACCGGGGCACAATCGCAGTTGTTCTCCTAGCGCTACCTTAGCCGATAGAGCGGAACGTAAGGTACCAAAACATAGGAGCCGGGCAAACCCAACATTTGACCAAAGACATGATTCGGAGCTGATGCATATAATGCTATAAGTTCGGGGTGCCGCACTTGTGAAAGTGTTCGGACTTTTCACACCATAATGTGGGGTACGTAAGCCCCTGGTGTATTGGCCGTACCAAAGTATACGGTTGCAAGGCGTCATTAATGAACACATATATGTACAACAAGAAAATGCAATAATAGTCGTAATGTTATGGCGTTGTTTATTCAAAAAGGTGCGTTAAAGCCAGAATGATACCGATGTGTGATAAGCAAAGAGTAGGACTATGTCCTTCCAAGGGCAAGCTGAGGAACAGTATTTAAATCAAAAATTTCGCTCGTTATTGTTAATCCACTGGAATTCTGTGGTGTGACATAGCTTTTGCCTCCTGGTTGATGCATCATGTGTTCGGCAATAAGTGCTTGCCCGGACAGAGTTTCCAGAGATTAAGGTCTTGAAAAGAGAAAAATAACCAAAACGGTAGCCCCTAGTGCGGTTTAAGCCGCGTCTTGGGCGTGCCGCAGTTGTGCCCCCCCTCCCACCTGTGCCCATGGTATTTTTAATGCATATTTTGTACGCCGTGGCACGAGTTGCCCGTTCGGCTGGGAACTGGGGTGGGGCCGCAATTGCTACATCGAGCTCAGATCGCGCCAGGCGGTCTAGTTGCCGATTGCTCCGAGCGCTTGAAAGGTGTCCGGGTCTTGACGCCGAACTGGTGGATTGCCTTGAAAGGCCTGCTTTGCGCCTCTGCTACGAGGCCGTGGTGTGGCTCCTCCGTTCGGAGAGAGCGCTCTGTAGTTTCCATTGACTGAAATAACCCGACGAGGTCCTGCATCTTGAGCTGATGAATGCATAATGCGGTACTGGCATTGAATCTTGCAAAATGCGGTTCGCCCGAGCAGTGCATGAATAACCACTGTGGAACGGGACCTATATCGAAAGATTAACTTCTTCGCTTCGGAAGTTATCCGGGGATCCCGAAGAACACCTTCCAGTGTATTGAGCCTGTGCAATGGGCCTCTATGCTGGAATGACGCCTTTAAAGGTCGTTTTTGTGGGTTTGATCCTGAGGGTCTATACCCATTTTTGCGCACTGTGGTCCTGATAAAGCAGGTCAGACTGCTGCCGCTCATCCATAAGGACGAGTGAGGTGAAATCCGTCAATGATTGGTCCAAAACAGTGCGGCGAATCCCGCCGTGACGGATACTAGTGGGATTGGCCCCTGCGATCGAAAAGTGATCGGATAGGAGGACCAATGGGTGAACTTTGGGCGACTGGCTCCAACGCATATACATTCCCTGAGCGCACGCTTCCGCTCCCTCCTTGGGGATGTGGGTCGCGTATATCATGTTCACCTGTCCGCACTTGTGGGGAAACCTCTTCTGTCCTCTGGTGTGGTGGCTGCCGGGCTCCTCCGTCATCGCTATGTGGCCCCTTGTCCTTATTTTCGGCAATTAACTTGCCGGCCTGCTTGACACCCAACAATCTCTGTTGGTGTGATTGCTGGCTTTTCTGGGGTGCCGTGTATTGACACGAGCGATCGAGTATATGGTCCAAGCTGGACGGACCCTGCGTATTTGTTTGAATGGCTTTTTTCTGGCTGACCAGGTTTAGAAGCCTTTGATCTGGCATTGACTGCCGTATCCTCGGTATTATTACTGTTTAATGCGGCGTTTATGTTGTTGGCGACGTGACCTGGCTATTGCCCGTCCTTGGTATCCTGAAGTACCATGGTTCTTTGATATGTTATTACCGCGAGCCAGCCAGCTGTCTTCTCCCACACAAAAGCGGTCATGAGTGTCGTGAGGGCTGCCATAGATTTCGGCTTTTCCTGACCAAGGTGCTGTTGGGTTTCGTAGTAATTTCAAAAATTTTCCTACGCACACGCAAGATCATGTGATGCATAGCAACGAAGGGGAGAGTGTTATCTACGTACCCAACGCAGACCGACTGCGGAAGCGCTGACACGACATAGAGGAAGTAGTCGTACGTCTTCACGATCCAACCGATCAAGCACCGAAACTACGGCACCTCCGAGTTCGAGCACACGTTCAGCTCGATGACGATCCCCGGACTCCGATCCAGCAAAGTGTCGGGGAAGAGTTCCGTCAGCACGACGGCGTGGTGACGATCTTGATGCACTACAGCAGCAGGGCTTCGCCTAAACTCCGCTACAGTATTATCGAGGAATATGGTGGCTGGGGGCACCGCACACGGCTAAGGAATAGATCACGTGGATCAACTTGTGTGTTCTGGGTGCCTCTACCTCAGTATATAAAGGACCAAAGGGGGAGGCTGGCCGGCCACAAGGGGTGCGCCAGGAGAGTCCTACTCCCTCTGGGAAGGATCCCCCCCCAATCCTAGTTGGAATAGGATTCGCGGAGGGGGAAAAGAGAGAGAGGGGGCCGGCCACCTCTCCTAGTCCTAATAGGACTAGGGGAAGGGGGAGGCGCACAGCCCATGTAGGGCTGCCTCTTCTCTTTTCCACTAAGGCCCATCATGGCCCATTTAGCTCCCGGGGGGTTCCGGTAACCTTCCCGGTACTCCGGTAAAATCCCGATTTCACCCGGAACACTTCCGATATCCAAACATAGGCTTCCAATATATCAATCTTTACGTCTCGACCATTTCGAGACTCCTCGTCATGTCCGTGATCACATCCGGGACTCCGAACAACCTTCGGTACATCAAAATGCATAAACTCATAATATAACTGTCATCGTAACCTTAAGCGTGCGGACCCTACGGGTTCGAGAACAATGTAGACATGACCGAGACACGTCTCCGGTCAATAACCAATAGCGGGACCTGGATGCCCATATTGGCTCCTACATATTCTACGAAGATCTTTATCGGTCAGACCGCATAACAACATACGTTGTTCCCTTTGTCATCGGTATGTTACTTGCCCGAGATTCGATCGTCGGTATCCAATACCTAGTTCAATCTCGTTACCGGCAAGTCTCTTTACTCGTTCCGTAATACATCATCTCACAACTAACATATTAGTTGTAATGCTTGCAAGGCTTATGTGATGTGCATTACCGAGAGGGCCCAGAGATACCTCTCCGACAATCGGAGTGACAAAATCCTAATCTCGAAATACGCCAACCCAACATGTACCTTTGGAGACACCTGTAGTACTCCTTTATAATCACCCAGTTACGTTGTGACGTTTGGTAGTACCCAAAGTGTTCCTCCGGTAAACGGGAGTTGCATAATCTCATAGTTATAGGAACATGTATAAGTCATGAAGAAAGCAATAGCAACATACTAAACGATCGGGTGCTAAGCTAATGGAATGGGTCATGTCAATCAGATCATTCAACTAATGATGTGACCTCGTTAATCAAATAACAACTCATTGTTCATGGTTAGGAAACATAACCATCTTTGATTAACGAGCTAGTCAAGTAGAGGCATACTAGTGACACTTTGTTTGTCTATGTATTCACACATGTATTATGTTTCCGGTTAATACAATTCTAGCATGAATAATAAACATTTATCATGATTATAAGGAAATAAATAATAACTTTATTATTGCCTCTAGGGCATATTTCCTTCAGTCTCCCACTTGCACTAGAGTCAATAATCTAGATTACACTGTAATGATTCTAACACCCATGGAGCCTTGGTGCTGATCATGTTTTGCTCGTGGAAGAGGCTTAGTCAACGGGTCTGCAACATTCAGATCCGTATGTATCTTGCAAATCTCTATGTCTCCCACCTGGACTAGATCCCAGATGGAGTTGAAGCGTCTCTTGATGTGTTTGGTCCTTTTGTGAAATCTGGATTCCTTTGCCAAGGCAATTGCACCAGTATTGTCACAAAAGATTTTCATTGGACCCGATGCACTAGGTATGACACCTAGATCGGATATGAACTCCTTCATCCAGACTCCTTCGTTCGCTGCTTCCGAAGCAGCTATGTACTCCGCTTCACATGTAGATCCCGCTACAACGCTTTGTTTAGAACTGCACCAACTGACAGCTCCACCGTTTAATGTAAACACGTATCCGGTTTGCGATTTAGAATCGTCCGGATCAGTGTCAAAGCTTGCATCAACGTAACCTTTTACGATGAGCTCTTTGTCACCTCCATATACGAGAAACATATCCTTAGTCCTTTTCAGGTATTTCAGGATGTTCTTGACCGCTGTCCAGTGATCCACTCCTGGATTACTTTGGTACCTCCCTGCTAAACTTATAGCAAGGCACACATCAGGTCTGGTACACAGCATTGCATACATGATAGAGCCTATGGCTGAAGCATAGGGAACATCTTTCATTTTCTCTCTATCTTCTGCAGTGGTCGGGCATTGAGTCTTACTCAACTTCACACCTTGTAACACAGGCAAGAACCCTTTCTTTGCTTGATCCATTTTGAACTTCTTCAAAACTTTTGTCAAGGTATGTGCTTTGTGAAAGTCCAATTAAGCGTCTTGATCTATCTCTATAGATCTTCCCAATATGTAAGCAGCTTCACCGAGGTCTTTCATTGAAAAACTCTTATTCAAGTATCCTTATGCATATTCTAGATATTATAGTGACATATTATATTGGAAATGATATAGAATTTCTGGATAGCATAAAGGGATACTTGAATAAGAGTTTTTCAATGAAAGACCTCGGTGAAGCTGCTTACATATTAGGCATTAAGATCTATAGAGATAGATCAAGACGCTTAATTGGACTTTCACAAAGCACATACCTTGACAAAGTTTTGAAGAAGTTCAAAATGGATCACAAAGAAAGGGTTCTTGCCTGTGTTACAAGGTGTGAAGTTGAGTAAGACTCAATGCCCGACCACTGCAGAAGATAGAGAGAATGAAAGATGTTCCCTATGCTTCAGCCATAGGCTCTATCATGTATGCAATGCTGTGTACCAGACCTGATGTGTGCCTTGCTATAAGTTTAGCAGGGAGGTACCAAAGTAATCCAGGAGTGGATCACTGGACAGCGGTCAAGAACATCCTGAAATACCTGAAAAGGACTAAGGATATGTTTCTCGTATATGGAGGTGACAAAGAGCTCACCGTAAAAGGTTACGTTGATGCAAGCTTTGACACTGATCCGGACGATTCTAAATCGCAAACCGGATACGTGTTTACATTAAACGGTGGAGCTGTCAGTTGGTGCAGTTCTAAACAAAGCGTCGTAGCGGGATCTACATGTGAAGCGGAGTACATAGCTGCTTCGGAAGCAACGAACGAAGGAGTCTGGATGAAGGAGTTCATATCCGATCTAGGTGTCATACCTAGTGCATCGGGTCCAATGAAAATCTTTTGTGACAATACTGGTGCAATTGCCTTAGGCGAAAGAGGCACATCAAGAGATTTCATCCAGATCTAGTCCAGGTGGGAGACATAGAGATTTGCAAGATACATACAGATCTGAATGTTGCAGACCGTTGACTAAGCCTCTTCCACGAGCAAAACATGATCAGCACCAAGCTCCATGGGTGTTAGAATCATTACGTGTAATCTAGATTATTGACTCTAGTGCAAGTGGGAGACTGAAGGAAATATGCCCTAGAGGCAATAATAAAGTTATTATTTATTTCCTTATACATGATAAATGTTTATTATTCATGCTAGAATTGTATTAACCGGAAACATAATACATGTGTGAATACATAGACAAACAGTGTCACTAGTATGCCTCTACTTGACTAGCTCGTTAGATCAAAGATGGTTATGTTTCCTAACCATGGACATGAGTTGTCATTTGATAACGGGATCACATCATTAGGAGAATGATGATTGACATGACCCATTCCATAGCTTAGCACCGATCGTTTAGTATGTTGCTATTGCTTTCTTCATGACTTATACATGTTCCTATAACTATGAGATTATGCAACTCCCGTTTACCGGAGGAACACTTTGGGTGCTACCAAACGTCACAACGTAACTGGGTGATTATAAAGGAGCATTACAGGTGTCTCCAAAGGTAGATGTTGGGTTGGCGTATTTCGAGATTAGGATTTGTCACTCCGATTGTCGGAGAGGTATCTCTGGGCCCTCTCGGTAATGCACATCACATAAGCCTTGCAAGCATTACAACTAATATGGTAGTTGTGAGATGATGTATTACGGAACGAGTAAAGAGACTTGCCGGTAACGAGATTGAACTAGGTATTGGATACCGACGATCGAATCTCGGGCAAGTAACATACCGATGACAAAGGGAACAACGTATGTTGTTATGCGGTCTGACCGATAAAGATCTTCGTAGAATATGTAGGAGCCAATATGAGCATCCAGGTTCCGCTATTGGTTATTGACCGGAGACGTGTCTCGGTCATATCTACATTGTTCTCGAACCCGTAGGGTCCGCACGCTTAAGGTTCGATGACAGTTATATTATGAGTTTATGAGTTTTGATGTACCGAAGGTGTTCGGAGTCCCGGATGTGATCACGGACATGACGAGGAGTCTCGAAATGGTCGAGACATAAAGATTGATATATTGGAAGCCTATGTTTGGATATCGGAAGTGTTCCGGGTGAAATCGGGATTTTACCGGAGTACCGGGAGGTTACCGGAACCCCCCGGGAGCTATATGGGCCTTAGGCCTTAGTGGAAAAGAGAAGAGGCAGCCTACATGGGCTGGCGCCCCCTCCCTCCTATTAGGACTAGGAGAGTGGCCGGCCCTCTCTCTTTTCCCCCTCCGCGAATCCTATTCCAACTAGGATTGGGGGGGGGAATCCTACTCCCAGAGGGAGTAGGACTCTCCTGGCGCCCCTTGTGCGGCCAGCTCTTTGGTCCTTTATATACTGAGGTAGAGGCCCCTAGAACACACAAGTTGATCCACGTGATCTATTCCTTAGCCGTGTGCGGTGCCCCCAGCCACCATATTCCTCGATAATACTGTAGCGGAGTTTAGGCGAAGCCCTGCTGCTGTAGTCATCAAGATCGTCACCACGCCGTCGTGCTGACGGAACTCTTCCCCGACACTTTGCTGGATCGGAGTCCGGGGATCGTCATCGAGCTGAACGTGTGCTCGAACTCGGAGGTGCCGTAGTTTCGGTGCTTGATCGGTTGGATCGTGAAGACGTACGACTACTTCCTCTACGTCGTGTCAGCGCTTCCGCAGTCGGTCTGCGTTGGGTACGTAGACACTCTCCCTCTCGTTGCTATGCATCACATGATCTTGCGTGTGCGTAGGAAATTTTTTGAAATTACTACGACCCACGCACCTTGGTCAGGAAAGCCGAACTATGGCAGCCCTCACGACACTCATGACCCGCTTTTGTGGGAGAAGACAGCTGGCTGGCTCGCAGTAATAACATATCAAAGAACCATGGTACTTCGGATACCAAGGACGGCAATAGCAGGTCACGTCGCAACAAACATAAGCGCCGCATTAACAGAAAAATACCGAGGATACGGCAGTCAATGCCGGATTCAAAGGCTCTAAACCCGGTGCGGAAAAAGCCATTCAAACAAAGTACGCCGGGTCCGTCCAGCTTGGACCGTATACTCGATCGCTCGTGTCAAATACACGGCACCCCAGAAAAGCCAGCCAATCACACCAACAGGGATTGTTGGGTGTTCAAGCAGGCCGGCAAGTTAATTGCCGAAAACAAGGACAAGGGGCCACATAGCGATGACGAGGAGGAGCCCCGGCAGCCACACACCGGAAGGACAGAAGAGGTTTCCCCCACAAGTGCGGACAGGTGAACATGATATACGCAACCCACATCCCCAAGAGGGAGCGGAAGCGTGCGCTCAGGACGTATATGCGTTGGAGCCAGTCGCCCCAAAGTTCAACCCATGGTCCTCCTATCCGATCACTTTCGATCGCAGGGACCATCCCACTAGTATCCGTCATGGCGGATTCGCCGCACTGGTTCTGGACCCAATCATTGACGGATTTCACCTCACTCGAGTCCTTATGGATGGCGGCAGCAGCCTGAACCTGCTTTATCAAGGTGGCTTTGTGAAAGTGCGTCTTGATCTATCTCTATAGATCTTAATGCCTAATATGTAAGCAGCTTCACCGAGGTCTTTCATTGAAAAACTCTTATTCAAGTATCCCTTTATGCTATCCAGAAATTCTATATCATTTCCAATAGTAATATGTCATCCACATATAATATCAGAAATGCTACAGAGCTCCCACTCACTTTCTTGTAAATACAGGCTTCTCCGAAAGTCTGTATAAAACCAAATGCTTTGATCACACTATCAAAGCGTTTATTCCAACTCCGAGAGGCTTGCACCAGTCCATAAATGGATCGCTGGAGCTTGCACACTTTGTTAGCTCCCTTTGGATCGACAAAACCTTCCGGTTGCATCATATACAACTCTTCTTCCAGAAATCCATTCAGGAATGCAGTTTTGACATCCATCTGCCAAATTTCATAATCATAAAATGCGGCAATTGCTAACATGATTCGGACAGACTTAAGCATCGCTACGGGTGAGAAGTCTCATCGTAGTCAACCCCTTGAACTTGTCGAAAACCTTTCGCGACAAGTCGAGCTTTGTAGACAGTAATATTACCATCAGCGTCAGTCTTCTTCTTGAAGATCCATTTATTCTCAATTGCTTGCCGATCATCGGGCAAGTCAACCAAAGTCCATACTTTGTTCTCATACATGGATCCCATCTCAGATTTCATGGCTTCAAGCCACTTTGCGGAATCTGGGCTCACCATCGCTTCTTCATAGTTCGTAGGTTCATCATGATCTAGTAGCATGACTTCCAGAACAGGATTACCGTACCACTCTGGTGCGGATCTTACTCTGGTTGATCTACGAGGTTCAGTAGTATCTTGATCTGAAGTTTCATGATCATTATCATTAGCTTCCTCACTAACTGGTGTAGGTGTCACTGAAACAGTTTTCTGTGATGTACTACTTTCCAGTAAGGGAGCAGGTACAGTTACCTCGTCAAGTTCTACTTTCCTCCCACTCACTTCTTTCGAGAGAAACTCCTTCTCTAGAAAGGATCCATTCTTAGCAACGAATGTCTTGCCTTCGGATCTGTGATAGAAGGTGTACCCAACAGTCTCCTTTGGGTATCCTATGAAGACACATTTCTCCGATTTGGGTTCGAGCTTATCAGGTTGAAGCTTTTTCACATAAGCATCGCAGCCCCAAACTTTAAGAAATGACAACTTTGGTTTCTTGCCAAACCATAGTTCATAAGGCGTCGTCTCAACGGATTTGATGGTGCCCTATTTAACGTGAATGCGGCCGTCTCTAAAGCATAACCCCAAAACGATAGCGGTAAATCTGTAAGAGACATCATAGATCGCACCATATCAAGTAAAGTACGATTACGACGTTCGGACACACCATTACACTGTGGTGTTCCGGGTGGCGTGAGTTGCGAAACTATTCCACAATTTTTCAAATGTACACCAAACTCGTAACTCAAATATTCTCCTCCACGATCAGATCGTAGAAACTTTATTTTCTTGTTACGATGATTTTCAACTTCACTCTGAAATTCTTTGAACTTTTCAAATGTTTCAGACTTATGTTTCATTAAGTAGATATACCCATATCTGCTTAAATCATCTGCGAAGGTGAGAAAATAACGATATCCGCCACGAGCCTCAATATTCATCGGACCACATACATCGGTATGTATGATTTCCAACAAATCTGTTGCTCTCTCCATAGTACCGGAGAACGGTGTTTTAGTCATCTTGCCCATGAGGCACGGTTCGCAAGTACCAAGTGATTCATAATCAAGTGGTTCCAAAAGTCCATCAGTATGGAGTTTCTTCATGCGCTTTACACCGATATGACCTAAACGACAGTGCCACAAATAAGTTGCACTTTCATTATCAACTCTGCATCTTTTGGCTTCAACATTATGAATATGTGTATTACTACTATCGAGATTCAATAAGAATAGACCACTCTTCAAGGGTGCATGACCATAAAAGATATTACTCATATAAATAGAACAACCATTATTCTCTGATTTAAATGAATAACCGTCTCGCATAAACAAGATCCAGATATAATGTTCATGCTCAACGCTGGCACCAAATAACAATTATTTAGGTCTAATATTAATCCCGAAGGTAGATGTAGAGGTAGCGTGCGACCGCGATCACATCGACTTTGGAACCGATTTCCCACGCGCATCGTCACCTCGTCCTTAGCCAGTCCTTCGCTTAATCCGTAGTCCCTGTTTCGAGTTGCAAATATTAGCAACAGAACCAGTATCAAATACCCAGGTGCTACTGCGAGCTCTAGTAAGGTACACATCAATAACATGTATATCACATATACCTTTGTTCACCTTGCCATCCTTCTTATCCGCCAAATACTTGGGGCAGTTCCGCTTCCAGTGACCAGTATGCTTGCAGTAGAAGCACTCAGTTTCAGGCTTAGGTCCAGACTTGGGTTTCTTCTCCTGAGCAGCAACTTGCTTGCGTTCTTCTTGAAGTTCCCCTTCTTCTTCCCTTTGCCCTTTTTCTTGAAACTAGTGGTCTTGTTACCATCAACACTTGATGCTCCTTCTTGATTTCTACCTCCGCAGCTTTCAGCATTGCGAAGAGCTCGGGAATAGTCTTGTTCATCCCTTGCATATTATAGTTCATCACGAAGCTCTTGTAGCTTGGTGGCAGTGATTGGAGAATTCTGTCAATGACGCAATCATCTGGAAGATTAACTCCCATTGAATCAAGTGATTATTATACCCAGACATTTTGAGTATATGCTCACTGACAGAACTGTTCTCCTCCATCTTGCAGCTATAGAACTTATTGGAGACTTCATATCTCTCAATCCGGGCATTTGCTTGAAATATTAACTTCAACTCCTGGAACATCTCATATGCTCCATGACGTTCAAAATGTCGTTGAAGTCCCGATTCTAAGCCGTAAAGCATGGCACACTGAACTATCGAGTAGTCATCAGCTTTGCTCTGCCAGACGTTCATAACATCTGGTGTTGCTCCAGCAGCAGGCCTGGCACCCAGCGGTGCTTCCAGGACGTAATTCTTCTGAGCAGCAATGAGGATAATCCTCAAGTTACGGACCCAGTCCGTGTAATTGCTACCATCATCTTTCAACTTTGCTTTCTCAAGGAACGCATTAAAATTCAACGGAACAACAGCATGAGCCATCTATCTACAATCAACATAAACAAGCAAGATACTATCAGGTACTAAGTTCATGATAAATTTAAGTTCAATTAATCATATTACTTAAGAACTCCCACTTAGATAGACATCCCTCTAATCTCTAAGTGATCACGTGATCCAAATCAACTAAACCATAACCGATCATCACGTGAGATGGAGTAGTTTTCAATGGTGAACATCGTTATGTTGATCATATCTACTATATGATTCACGCTCGACCTTTCGGTCTCCGTGTTCCGAGGCCATATCTGCATATGCTAGGCTCGTCAAGTTTAACCTGAGTATTCTGCGTGTGCAAAACTGGCTTGCACTCCGTTTAGATGGACGTAGAGCTTATCACACCCGATCATCACGTGGTGTCTGGGCACGACGAACTTTGGCAACGGTGCATACTCAGGGAGAACACTTCTTGATAATTTAGTGAGAGATCATCTTATAATGCTACCGTCAATCAAAGCAAGATAAGATGCATAAAAAGATAAACATCACATGCAATCAATATAAGTGATATGATATGGCCATCATCATCTTGTGCTTGTGATCTCCATCTCCGAAGCACCGTCATGATCACCATCGTCACCGGCGCGACACCTTGATCTCCATCGTAGCCATCGTTGTCGTCTCGCCAATCTTATGCTTCCATGACTATCATTACCGTTTAGTAATAAAGTAAAGCATTACATCACGATTGCATTGCATACAATAAAGCGACAACCATATGGCTCCTGCCAGTTGTCGATAACTTGGTTACAAAACATGATCATCTCATACAATAAAATTCAGCATCATGCCTTGACCATATCACATCACAACATGCCCTACAAAAACAAGTTAGACGTCCTCTACTTTGTTGTTGCAAGTTTTACGTGGCTGCTACGGGCTTAAGTAAGAACCAATCTCACCTACGCATCAAAACCACAACGATAGTTTGTCAAATAGACTCCGTTTTAACCTTCGCAAGGACCGGGCGTAGCTATACTTGGTTCAACTAAAGTTGGAGAGACAGTCGCCCGCAAGCCACCTGTGTGCAAAGCACGTCGGGAGAACCGGTCTCGCGTAAGCGTACGCGTAATGTTGGTCCGGGTCGTCTCGTCCAAAAATACCGCCGAACCAAAGTATGACATGCTGGTAGGCAGTATGACTTGTATCGTCCACAACTCACTTGTGTTCTACTCGTGCATATAACATCAACATAAATAACCAGGCTCGGATGCCAATATTGGGTTTCGTAGTAATTTCAAAAGTTTCCTACGCTCACGCAAGATCATGTGATGCATAGCAACGAGGGGGAGAGTGTTGTCTACGTACCCAACGCAGACCGACTGCGGAAGCGATGACACGCACGTAGAGGAAGTAGTCGTACGTCTTCACGATCCAACCGATCAAGCACCGAAACTACGGCACCTCCGAGTTCGAGCACACGTTCAGCTCGATGACGATCCCCGGACTCCGATCCAGCAAAGTGTCGGGGAAGAGTTCCGTCAGCACGACGGCGTGGTGACGATCTTGATGTACTACAGCAGCAGGGCTTCGCCTAAACTCCGCTACAGTATTATCGAGTATGGTGGCAGGGGGCACCGCACACGGCTAAGGAATAGATCACGTGGATCAACTTGTGTGTTTGGGTGCCTCTACCTTCAGTATATAAAGGAGCCAAGGGGGGAGAGGGGCGCCGGCCAGGGAGAGGGCGCAGGAGGAGTCCTACTCCTTCCGGGAGTAGGACTCCCCCCCCAATCCTATTCCAACTAGGATTCCCAAAGGGGGGAAAGAGAGAGAGGGGGCCGGCCACCTTCTCTAGTCCTAATAGGACTAGGGGAGGGGGAGTGCGCAGCCCTTGGGCTGCCCCTTTCTCCTTTCCACTAAGGCCCACTAAGGCCCATATGAGCTCCCGGGGGGTTCCGGTAACCTCCCGGTACTCCGGTAAAATCCCGATTTCACCCGGAACACTTCCGATTCCAAACATAGGCTTCCAATATATCAATCTTTACGTCTCGACCATTTCGAGACTCCTCGTCATGTCCGTGATCACATCCGGACTCCGAAACAACCTTCGGTACATCAAAATGCATAAACTCATATATAACTGTCATCGTAACCTTAAGCGTGCGGACCCTACGGGTTCGAGACAATGTAGACATGACCTCGAGACATGTTTCCGGATCAATAACCTATAGCGGGACCTGGATGCCCATATTGAGCTCCTAATAACCAATAGGGCGGAACCTGGAGCCATATTGGACTCTACATATTCTAGCAAGCAGATTTATCGTCACGACCGCATAAAACATACGTTGTTCCCTTTGTACATCGTAGGTGTTACTTACCGAGATTCGAGTCGTCGGTATAACATACCTAAGTCAATCTCGTACCCGTTTACCCACGCAGCTCGAAGGCGTTGGGTTAAGAAACATCATATGCTGCAGCACAACCTAACCGAGTCACGGCTGAAGAGCGCCCCGATCGATGCTGTAACTCTGGCAAATACGACGCACGTGCCTTTTTTTGGGGCTTACAGTCGGGCGAGGTGAACGCCGACGCGCGGCCAATCCATACCCGACGATCGACGAAGATGCAACGGATACAGCGCGCACAGAGCTCACTTATCGTTCGTAGATAACATCCTGCTCACAACTAACACTACATTAACGTTAAATGCTGCAAGACTTATGTGATCGTGATTACCGAGAGGGCCCAGAGATACTGCCTCTCCGACAATCGGGCGAAGTGACAAAATCTAATCTCGAAATCGCCAACCCTCATAACTCCAAATCTAACTTTGAGACACTATAATGCTCCTTTATAAGCACAGCTCCTCTAGCTATTATGTGATATGATAAGGCAACATGCGTGGAGTGCGGTGGCCTGTGTTTCAGTCAAGGCGAGTAAGCAGATCAGGATGGCGAACCGGAGAATGCTATGTTATCTGGCTTCTATGTACAGGACGAGTAAGGGAATAGTAAGTATTTCCATGTGGTGGCTAGTCCTAGCTCTGGCTCATTCTCTCATTTATTGTAGTATAGTGGTGATTTTTTTAGAAAAGGAAGTATGTGGTGATTAATAATGCAAAATTTTATTAGCTTCGATGCCATGTTATACATAGTGGTTTAAATAACTTCTATTTCTTATACAGAAAAGTAATTCAGAATTTGTTTCTGTTTCAATTAGAGCCCTGATGCAGACAAGGATTGTGTGGTTGTACATGTCACTCGCTATGAGGCGGACGACCTGAATATACACACTGGGAAAACAGAGTTCTTAGGCTGTTGGATCCTGGAAGCCATTTGCGGTTCAACCAATGAGAGAGTTGTATTCCAGCCTCACTGTTGTTAGGCGTGTTTTCCAGGGTGTACTGAAGCACAAGAAGTTCAAATCTACTCCTTCATTTGTGATGCATACTATTCTTGTCAAGCTTACGTAGGAAGATGACGTGGCATGCCTCCACAAACAAGTTTATCAGTGGCAAGGCCACAAGGTTGTCTTCATGAAGGTTCACAGGATTGAGCTGCTGCGGGACGTTCTCGATGATGTTCATGGCAAGGTCCGTCTTGTGTCCAGCCCAAATTAGATTGAGGCATGAAATAGTTTCCCAAGCTAGTGTTTAGTAGTAGCTTCGATTGTGTCTAATTATCCGAACCTTGCCTGTTATCGACCCCTCTGGGGCTAGTACTCTGTTTGAATCCGTCTATGGTAACTGCTGCAACTTTTGTGTGCCCGTGAATCATGTGAGAACCATCGTAATTGTTGCCGAAACAGATGAATCCTCACTAGTTTTTTCATGAATATGGCATGGTAAGACATAAGTTATCACGGTTTATCATACGAGCAGTGTGTGTTTTGATGAAATAGAGCACTCGTTCGAGAACCATGCACCGACGTATACATAAGTACTTGTAAACACTGTTGGTGCTACCCCACTTGTAAGCATTTGTGCAAAACATGGAACATTGGCTCAACTCGCTTCAACACTAGGCTATCGACCAGCTAACAATCAACAATCTATTGTCTGACATATAAGCAACTATGTATCTTGTTACAGTGGTTCATGCAGTTAATTGAGGCCACAATGTATTAAATTCCAAACGTTCACACGCTAGTCCAGCGCTCATCTGGAACACTCACATTAAACTCGTCTTCATAAAAAACTTGAAAAGCATAAGTTAAGCAATTTTATACATCTCTATGATTCATAGAACATAACAAACATATACTAGTTCATAGCAAAAGACAAAGTTGTGAGAAGGTTTACAAATCAGGGAAAAACAAGCAACGCTTCTCTGAGCAAAGGGCCTCCCGGCAGGCTTAAATTTCCTGGAGTTCACTCTGGTTTTTCTTGTTGCCACCATCCAGGGTTAGATTCTCTCATTCCAGAATAACCAATTATAATTGTGGTCTGAGCTGGAATGCTGAACTAAACCATGCAGTGTACTGACCAGCTGAAATGCTTGTGCATTCCACTAAATTGAAGCACTGCTATTTACAGAAATAAGCAGACCACAATGCCTCTTGTCCGCGCACCTGTCCAAAAAATGGCCGTGCAGCCGTGCCAGCTAGTCGTCGGTCCATGGATGAACTGGTAGAAAGTGCATTCCGGACTAGGATGCAGTTGTTTTCGCTCGTCCCTGCACTGCAATCAGGAAGTAAAACGAACGAATCAGCTTCTTTTAGATTGCGTTGGTCATTCTACCTTAGTTACTACCAATGTAGGGATACCTTGAAGACGGGAGGTTAGACGACGGAAATAAGGGATAGCCATCTCATTTTGCGCAGTTGTACTAAAACGGAGGTGTGTGCTTTTGATTGCGCGGATAGAAACGATACGTAGACAGACATCCCGAAACAATATGGAGATAGACATCTCTATTTGCGCAAATACGAGATATGGTTATTTAAGCAGTGACGGATATTACTACTTTCCCCCATTTCCTCTTAGAACCAAGTCCTAGATTCATGCTACAGCTTTCCCACTTTCTTCCCTGTTTGAACCAACGCTTTGAGTCGACTGTATGAACTAGCTTTACTTCTAATAATAGTAGAAGTCTAGGTGGCTTTGGAACAGCGGACAGAAGTAGAAAAGGATCCACACGAAGGGAGCTGGGGCAGTAGAGCAAGGCAGGTTTCGAAGGAATATATACCTGAGGGTCGTCGGCATGTGGCAAAGACGGCGTCGGGAGGCCTCATCTTGTCCACAATACCACGGGGAGGAAGAAGGGGTTGGAGGCCCTCTCGAGTTGGCGCTCTCTCGGAGAGAACGACACGGCCGCCGATCGGGACGCGCGGGCAGCCGTTGGTCTCCTCCCTCGCTGCCGACGACAGCGTGAACGATGCACCTACACCCCTGCCCCGGTAGAGGTTGTCCGGCCGGATTTGTGACCAGCCGTGAGGTGAGAGAGAGTGTGGCCACCTATGTGTTGCTTTGATCTGGAGAGCATGAGAGAGTGAACGAGAGGAACCCTAGTAAAGCAAGCGCTAAGGTTCCTGCTTTTATATATAGTGGAGTGATCTTGTTGTACCAGCTTCAAAAAAATGCACTCCTACGTGTACCCGCGAGCGGGTGTGAGAGAACTAGTGCGTGCATGCACTGCTTCTCTTCGTGAGAGTACAATATACTATGCCCAAAGAACATTCGCCGCAAGAGTAATAGTATAAGTGTGTGACGTGTGAGCTAAAATAAAATGTGTGCGCTATCTTTTGTTTTTTAGAAGTTCCGAGGGTAGGGTGTGTAGAGCACATATGTGAGTGACGTCTACCTGTAGATAGACAGTGGGTGTGACGTGCGAGTCTGCGAGAGGACTCGGGAGAGTCGTGACTCATGAGGGTGCGTGTGCATGAAAGAGAGGGGGGCACATATCAATGCAATGCATGTGTCCATAAATCACTATCCGACAAACGTTCGCCACAAGCCTTTTCCTGACGAACTGTAACACCCACGATGCGGCTATATCTCCCACATGTCGGAGCATGACTTAGAGGCATAACCGCATAGTAGGCATGTCACAAGAGAGGTAATCTTTACACCTCCCATGTACTGAATAAGAAAGGGATAAAGAGTTGGCTTACAATCGCCACTTCACACAATACATAAATATAGCATTACATCAACCAGAATACAATCAAGGTCCAACTACGGAACCAAATAAAGAAAGATAACCCCTAATGCAAAAGATCCCTGACCGCCCCGACTGGGCTCCACTACTAATCAAGAGTGGAACAAAACACTAGGCATAAGGCCGAGGCTTCCACCCTTTACCAAGTATATAGATGCATTAATTAAAATAAGAGATATTGTGATATCCCAACATATCCATGTTCCAAACATGGAACAAACTCCATCTTCACCTGCAACTAGCAACGCTATAAGAGGGGCTGAGCAAAGCGGTAACATGGCCAAACAACGGTTTGCTAGGAAAGGAGGGTTATAGGCTTGACATGGCAATATGGGAGGCATGATGTAGCAAGTGGTAGGTATCGTGGCAAAGCAAAAGAGTGAGCAACTAGCAAGCAAAGATAGAAGTGATTTCGAGGGTATGGTCATCTTGCTTGAGATCCTGCAAGGAAGAAGAACGAGTCCATGAAGAAGACGAACGGACGTAGTCGAAAGAACCTCACAACTTTGGAACGGAACCGAAGCTAACGAGAGAAGCAACCCGGCAAGAAGCAAACAACATAGTGAACAACCACCACATAAACATGGCATGATGCACAACCAAATATGATGCATGTCCGGTTTAATGAGGGCATGGAAAAGAGCACAAGCAATTCTACAAATTAAGTGGAGCTCAATATGCAACGAGTTGCATATTGACGGAACAACACATGACTTATTTAGTTCTCTCTTGTTTAGGAACCCAACAATGTTAAATGTTGATTAACATGGCAAGAGGGTGAAGCATAATAAAACTACCTATCTAGGAAAATTTAAATGAGGCCGGAACAACAAGCAACAAATCCGGTAAATCCCCATATGAATTTAGCAAATGAAGCAAACATCAATTTAAAACTTCTTGTTGTTGTTATCATGATGCGGATGACATATGCAAGTTTATGCAAGTTTTATGAAAATATTGATAAGAGCATTATGAAGCATTTGTCACCATGGTGGAAAGAAAGGGTGCCACGGCGATGAATCCAAAAATGATGCCACGGCAACATATCGGTTCCGGTAGCTCACGGAGATACCGGTGCAAAGGAAGCAAGGGTGCGGATGTTCGGAACATGCTAGCGGGTTCCCACATGTCGGTGACAAGGCAAAAGAGGGGCAATGTGCACCGACAACTCGGACACGGAGCAACACACGGTTCAACTCATACATCGCAAGCATTCATCCACGGGCGTCATGTCGGTGGTATACCTTTGAAGCATGCCTTTCGGGCGGAACGAGTTCGTAGTGGAAGTGGTGGATGTAGATGTTCTCGCGACGGTAGTTGTACATGTTAGCGGTAGTTGAACTTGGCGATCCCGAGAGGGTACTTGCCGGATCTGCAACACCATAAACGTTCATGCCAGAGAACTTGATATTCCCGGGTCTTCCAAAAACGACGTGGTACTTGGCAAAGTGCACGTCAACGGTAGTCAAACTTGATGGTTTTTGTTCATGGGTCTTCGGCATCGGTAGTCGTTCTAGGCACCGGGTGTCGAGGTACTTGGCGTTCTTTGTCTCGCAGTGTAGTCAAACTTGATGTATCTGAGGGCTCCGGGCATCGTGGTACTTGGGGTCTCCGGACTTGCTGGTCTCGTTCTTGCGACGGTGGGCATACACGGTTCGGAGAGGAACTTGTCGTTTCGGTATGAAGTCGTTCGATCGTCGGTCTTGCCGATGGGGTACATGGCGAACCCGGTAGTCGATCTTAGCGTAACCAGTGGTTGTGGAGGTGCATAGTCGTAGATGTACAGGGTCATCGTAGCGAAGGCAAGGCAACGCGGCGGTGGCCTGTGCTTCATACGTCTCCGTCGTATCTACTTTTCCAAACACTTTTGCCCTTGTTTTGGACTCTAACTTGTATGCTTTAAATGGAACTAACCCGGACTGACGCTGTTTTTAGCATAATAGCCATGATGTTGTTTTATGTGCCGAAAACAATAGTTCTTGGAATGACCTGAAACTCCACGGAATATCTTACAATAAATAATAAAAAATCCTCGCCAAAGATGAAGACCAAGGGGCCCACACCCTTCTCACGAGGGTGGGGGGCGGCCCCCTAGGGCGCGCCCCCCTACCTCGTGGGCCCCCTGGAGACCCCCCGAATCCAAATCCAACTCTATATAACTGCTTTCGGGGAGAAAAAAAAAGGAGAGAAGAAATCATCGCGTTTTACGATACGGAGCCGCCGCCAAGCCCTAAAACCTCTCGGGAGGGCTGATCTGGAGTCCGTTCGGGGCTCCGGAGTGGGGGATTCATCGCCGTAGTCATCATCATCCATCCTCCATCACCAATTTCATGATGCTCACCACCGTGCATGAGTAATTCCATCGCAGGCTTGCTGGATGGTGATGGGTTGGATGAGATTCACCATGTAATCGAGTTAGTTTTGTTAGGGTTTGATCCTTAGTATCCACTATGTTCTGAGATTGATGTTGCTATTACTTTGCTATGTTTAATGCTTGTCGCCCGAGTGCCATGATTTCAGATCTGAACCTATTATGTTTTCATCAATATATGAGAGTTCTAGATCCTATCTTGCAAGTCTATAGTCACCTATTATGTGTTATGATCCGTTAACCCCGAAGTGACAATAATCGGGATACTTACCGGTGATGACCGTAGTTTTGAGGAGTTCATGTATTCACTATGTGCTAAATGCTTTGTTCCAGTTCTCTATTAAAAGGAGGCCTTAATATCCCTTAGTTTCCATTAGGACCCCGCTGCCACGGGAGGGTAGGACAAAAGATGTCATGCAAGTTCTTTTCCATAAGCACGTATGACTATATTCGGAATACATGCCTACATTACATTGATGAATTGGAGCTAGTTCTGTGTCACCCTATGTTATGACTGTTACATGATGAACCGCATCCGGCATAATTATCCATCATTGATCCGATGCCTACGAGCTTTCCATATACTGGTTTACGCTTATTTACTTTCCCGTTGCTATTGTTACAATCACTACAAAATACAAAAACATTACTTTGCTTTCGTTACTCTTTTGTTAGCATTACCATCACTATCATATTACTTTGCTACTAAACACTTTGCTGCAGATACTAGTTTCTAGTGGTTGAATGAATCATGCAATAAATTTGGGTTGAATACTCTACCCTCGAAAGCTGTTGCGAATCCCCTATACTTGTGGGTTATCAAGACTAATTTCTGGCATCGTTGCCGGGGAGCATAGCTCTATTCTTTGAGTCACTTGGGATTTATATCTGCTGGACACTATGAAGAACTTGAGAGATCCAAAAACCAAGATCTATCCCTCAACTACGAGGGGAGGTAAGGAACTGCCATCTAGCTCTGCACTTGATTCACCTTCTGTTATGAGTAAGCTTGCGACACCTACACCTGCTTCTGCTATTCGTTCTGATATGTCGCATGTTATTGATGATGCTACTTCTGCTATGCATGATACTTATGATGAAACTACCTCTATGCCTGATACTACTATGCCACTTAGTGATTTTCTAGGAACGACTTGCTAGGGCTAGAGAGATTGAAAATATTGAATCTGATTATGAAGATGAAAGTGATGATGAAGAATCACTTGTTATTCCTGAGGGTTATTTATTTGATCAAGATGCTTCTTTAGCTATTTTAGCCTGCAAAGATAGATATGAACTCAAAAGGTTATTAGCTAAATGGAATAAGCAATCTCCAAATGCTAGGATGAGACCTGACCCTGCTTTTGCTACTTCACCTATATGTGTTGCTGATAAGGATTATGAATTCTCTGTTGATCCTGATATAATTACTTTGGTTGAATCTGATCCTTTTCATGGCTATGAATCTGAAACTGTTGTAGCACATCTTACTAAATTAAATGATATAGCCACCCTGTTCACTAATGATGAGAGATCTCGCTACTTTTATATTCCTTAAAATATTTCGTCTCATTAAAGGTGATGCTAAATATGGTTAATCTCTTGATCGGGTTTGTGGCGTAGTCCCCAGGATATGATTTATTACTTCTCTGCTAAATATTTCCCTGCTCATAAGAAACAAGATGCTTAAAGGAAAGTATACAACTTTTGTGCAAATTAAAGAGAAGAGTCTCCCACAAGCTTGGGGGAGGCTTCTCAAGTTACTTAATGCTTTGCCTGATCATCCTCTTAAGAAAAATGAAATACTGATATCTTTTATAATGGACTAACCGATGCTTCCAGAGATTACCTGGATAGTTGTGTTGGTTCTCTTTTCAGGGAAAGAACACCGGATGAAGCTGAAATCTTATTGAATAATATGTGACAAATGAAAATAATTGGGCACCTCCTGAGCCAGCTCCTGAGCCAGCTCCTGCTCCAATTAATGATCCTATTCCTAAACCAACTCGAAGAAGAGAGGTGTTCTATTTCTCAGTCCTGAAGATATGCAAGAGGCAAAGAAATCTATGAAAGAAAAAGGTATTAAAGCTGAAGATGTTAAGAATTTGCCTCCTATTGAAGAAATACATGGTCTTAATTTACCGCCTGATTGAAGAAATATATGATCTTAATCCTTTATTTATTGAAGAACCTCCAGACCTCGATAACCCGACACAGGTAGTAAAGGTAAATTCTCTCTATAGATATGATAAAGCTGAAATCCCTCCTACTAAAATTGCTAGTCAATGCTTGGATGAGTTTGATAATTTTATGTTTAAGCAAGAAGACTTCAATGCTTATTTTGGTAGACAATTAAAACAAGATGCTGATATGATTAAATACTTGGGTGATTATATGGCTAATATTAGAGGTGAACTTAAACTTGTTAGCAAACATGCTTCTATGGTTACCACTCAAGTAGAACAAGTACTTAAAGCTCAAAAAGAATTGCTCAATGAGATGAATAGTAAGAAAAATAATTATGCTGTTAAAGTGGCTACTAGAACTGGTAGAATGACTCAGGAACCTTTGTATCCTGAAGGCCACCCTAAGAGAATTGAGCAAGATTCTCAGAGAAATAATATTGATGCACCTAGTTCTTCTAAAAGGAAGAAAAAGAAAAATGATAGAACTGTGCAAACTTCTAGTGAACCTATTGCTGAACCACCTGATAATCCAAATGATATTCTATGTCTGATGCTGAAACACAATCTGGTAATGAACATGAACCTAATGAAATGTTAATGATGATGTTCATAATAATGCTCAACTAGTAATGATAATGATGTAGAAATTGAACCTGCTGTTGATCTTGATAACCCACAATCAAAGAATCAATTATGATAAGAAAGACTTTGTTGCTAGGAAACATGTAAAGAAAGAGAACCTTTGGTTCAGAAACCCATGCCTTTTCCTCCCAAACCATTCCAAGAAAAAGGATGATGAGGATTTTGAGCGCTTTGCTGAAATGATTAGACCTATATTTTTGCGTATGCGATTGACTGATATGCTTAAAATGAATCCTTATGCTAAGTACATGAAAGATATTGTTACAAATAAAAGAAAGATATGAAGCTGAAATTTCCACCATGCTTGCTAATTATACTTTTAAGGGTGGAATACCAAAGAAACTTGGGGATCCAGGAGTACCTACTATACCATGCTCCATTAAAAGAAACTATGTTAAAACTGCTTTATGTGATCTTGGAGCCGGTGTTAGTGTTATGCCTCTCTCTTTATATCGTAGACTTGATTTGAATAAGTTGACACCTACTGAAATATCTTTGCAAATGGCTGATAAATCAACTGCTATACCTGTCGGTATTTGTGAGGATGTGCCTGTTGTGGTTGCAAACGTTACTATTTTAACGGACTTTGTTATTCTTGATATTCCCGAGGACGATAGTATGTCTATTATTCTTGGAAGACTTTCTTAATACTGCAGGGGCTGTTATTGATTGCAACAAAGGCAATGTCACTTTTCATGTTAATGGTAATGAGCATACGGTACACTTTCCGAGGAAACAACCTCAAGTTCATAGTATCAATTCTATCGGAAAAATTCCATCGATTATATTTGGAGGTTTTGAATTTCCTCTTCCTACTGTCAAGAAGAAATATGATATACTTATTATTGGGGATGTGCATATCCCCGTTGAGGTAACCTAGTGTTATTCGAAATTTCTCCGGTTTCATGTTAATCGGAATGAGTTTGTTAACAAGACTTGATCAACCTTGTTAGTGGATTCCTTTTGATGAGCATGAGATGGATGAAACTAGAAGCACAACCTTCTGTACCCTCTCTATACTTTCTGTTATTTAGTTGAAATAAAAAAAATAAATAATTCTCTGTCTGTTATCTGATTATCCGTGCAATATAAAAATACCTCGAAAATAAAAGTTCTCCAAATGCCCTGAAAATTAAATATGATTTTTATAGAATATTTGAGGATTTATGGAACAAAGAACACACCAGGGGCCAACCACCTTGCCACGAGGGTGGAGGGCGCGCCCACCCCCCTAGGGCGCCCCCTGCCTCGTGGGCCCACGGTGGCCCTCCTCCACTTATTCTTTCAGCCACACACTTCATCTTCCTCCCCCAAACACGAAAAACCAACTCAAACCCGAGTCCAAGCTCGTTTTGCTGCCATTTTCGATCTCCTTGCTCAAAGCACCTCTCACAAAACTGCTTGGGGAGATTGTTCCTTGGTATGTGACTCCTCCATTGGTCCAATTAGTTTTTGTTCTAGTGCTTTATTCATTGCAAAATTTTTTGCTTAGGTGACCCTGTTCTTGAGCTTGCATGTCAAATTTATATGGTCAAAAGTAGTTTTGATGCATGATATAGGCCCTAGGCACTTGTAGGAGTAGTTGCTATCAATATTATTGAGTTTGGTTTACTTTTATTTTGAAGTTACTAAAAAAATTCAGAATTTTTCAGAGGAAGAAATATGCTTAGGAAAATGTTCCAAGGTGGTTCTTCAAGAAGCAAGGACCCAGGCTTGCAATGCGTGATGCGATGACGAAGAGCCACCAAGAGACGCTCCAGTGCGTCCTTGTGAGTGGCCTTCTGAAAATTTTATGGATCGAGCGGGAATTAAAGAAGAATTTAACGCATATTTGCGTAATGCCGATCTTGAGGACTTTGAGGCAGACAAATGCCCCCAGTATCATGAGCTCACAAGCTCTTTTGTGAGGAGGTTTGAGTATTCATCTTCGCGTAATTCTCCTTCAGTCATGTTTGATCTTTATGACAAATCTTATACCATGGACTTAGAGGATTTCACTTTGCTTGCAAACTTCCACAATGGGGTAGTGTTAGGGATCCCCCTAAATCTGAATTTAGAAACTTTCTTGCTAGTATAACTGGTGGAATCTAGAGATATAGCAAGCTACCATAGGGAGCATTCACTTTCCTGCTATACATTATTTTGCTCTCTTCATAGGTAGATGCATAAATGCTAAGGATGAAGCATGTCACATGTGTGTCCCTGCTCAGGAGTGCTGTGTTCAGGAGACCAATCTTATCATATGGGAGCCATTGTAGCTCGTAGGTTGCATCATAATAGATATAATGGAGATTTCTTTGGAGGAATTTATGCAACCCGTTTAGCTAAATTTCTTGAGATAGACGTTCGTGAAGGAGACATGGAGTTGCCTCCTGCTTATTTAGATTTTGATTCTATGGTTTCTCACCATTTTGTCAAGAGGAACGAATTACCTCTC